>NC_069510.1:144810348-144867848 GCF_027579735.1 Bombina bombina
TAGCCCATTTACCCTAACTAAAACCCTGTCCCACAACAATCAACAATTAACCCTCGCTGATGCTAACCCCACCTCCAAACCGCTATTCATACTTATATGGTGGGCATATACCTATCAGAAATGCCTACCAGAACCACCATCTCTACATATACGGAACCATTTGTTATTGCAGTTTTATGCCTTTTTTTTTTTAAAAAAACAATATTTATTGTACAAGAGAAATACAAAACAGGTATACAGATGTTGAATTTACAAGTAGTTTGAATCAAACAAGTACATATGTACACCTACAGTGTAATCATTATATAATAAAACATGAAAACAGTCATAATCAATGGGTTATTTGACAGCATGTCACTACCCAGTTATGTGCTTTAACCAATCTATAGTAACCATGTTTTCATATGCTCCTGGTATCTACCTGTACACAACAAAACATTGCTTGCAATTAGTGAGATTCCTAAAATAGTTCCATAAACATCTTCTCGTCCTCTTGATACAGACATTAAACATCTAAGCAGCTACAGACCCCCAAGACCTACCATTGGATAGGTAATCGCCTAACCTTTCAAACGGTATAAGTCTTGGGGATCTGGGGGGGGTGGGAGATGAAATCCAGCGTAGCACCCACGTAGGAAATGGCTTAGCACTCAAAGGGCTAATATCCTATCTGGTATTTTGGTATATTTAGTCGGGATCTTAAGGCCGGGTGGGAACTCTTTATTGTGAATGAATGAGGTTAGGGGTGAAAACTTTGAAGAGATGTTGGGATATTCGATCAGAATTCTGTCCCAGGTCAGAAATGTTTCTTGAACAATATGTGTAAAATATGTCTGTTGTGAAGTTGTAACATTGGGTGTCCAACAGTGTACTCCTAGGTGTGTGGAGCTTGCGATGTCATGTTCCAACTGTACCCAGATTTTGTATTATAGTTAGTATACCAGTCCACTATTCTTTGCATGTATATGGCTTTGCTGTAGGTGACGAGATCAGGTACTCCTAGTGCCCCATTATTTAATGTCTGACACATGATTCTTCTATTTATCCTAGAAGCTTTAGAGGTATAGATGGCGCAGGTCCTTTGATTTCACTCTGAATATATTAATGTCACTGAAGACAAAGAGAATGACTTGAAGTATGTATATATTCCAATATAATATTTGTGCAGTATACTCACAACATAGGATTTGCAATGTCGGCCGGTCTGGAGAACACCCCTTGATAGATGGTGTACAGCCAAGCTGGGAAAGAGAATACTCCAATGATGAAAATAGTAAAAGCTCTGGATGCAAATAAAGCAGTTACTTACTCCTTAAAATCCAAATTTCGGCGTTGTCACAGCAAAAAACAGCAAACACAAATTATGTGTAAAAAGAAGAGCAAAACATTTATTATGAGCTCAGCTCAACGCGTTTCAACGTCTTTCTCAAGAGCAATATTAAAACAGGTAAAAAGTTGCTGTGCTGTGACGTTTATCCACGGCTTAAATACAGATGGTATATGTTCCAACTTCCGGTTTACCGGAAACTGGACTCACAAATCAAAATATAAAATCCCCATATAATTATCATTTTTATTTGTTCTTAACTAGTTATACATTTTCTACAATGGAATTTTAAATATGCCGTTTTTTTCAACAAAGTGAAATGTATTAAAATGTTAATAATTTCTGGGTAAGAACAAAAAGAACCAATCACAAATTATGTAATAAGTTTGAAACCGCCAATCGAAACAATTTTTTTTTGCGGTTCTATTTCAGGTCTGTTCTGTCTTGCCATGTGATAATGGTGGACCAATGACAGAGGACTTGCTTCGATGTTAAAAAGTCAGTCACATGTGAAAGTAGCAACCAATGGGAGTGATTCCAAACATCAGTTCCCAAACAAGTAGTGATACATATGGAGTTCCATTTCAGGTCCATCCAGACTTGTCATGTGATTCCTATGATCCAATGGTGGAAAACTTGTGCGGTGAGGTTTTTAGCCAATGGGATGCCCAGGAAAAAATGGCAATTTATAAAGAACATTGAAAGTCCCAATCGTGAATAGCTATAATATACAATTTAAAATACAAGTGAAAAGTATATATTCAGTGCAAATTCAGAATTACATAAATAATAACGTATGACATATATTCAAGAAATTAATCATACGACAACTAAATTAAATTATATATATTAAATATAGTTGGTGAAAAATATTGGCTCATTATTAATACTGAAGTAAAACAACTGTAAAAATGCTTATCGTGTTACCTTTGTGGAAAAAAACATATATTATTAAAAACATATATTATTAAATTGAACCCATTATTATTATTCTTTATTTATAAAGCGCCAACAGATTCCGCAGCGCTGTCCATGGGTACAAAAATAAAAGTACAGTACAATATAAAAGACACCAGACAAAGTTTAACAAACAAATACAGGGGGAATTGAGGGCCCTGTTCCCATGGGAACTTACAATCTAGATGGGTAGGAGGGTGAGAAACAGGAGGTGGGGACTGCAAATGTGAGAATGATGTTAGTGTGGAGTTAGATGGGGGCAGCAATTAGGCAAGTGGAATTAATTTGTTACTGATTTGGAGATAGGCTTCCATGAACAGAAAGGTCTTTAGGGAGCGTTTAAAGGAGGAAAGGTTAGGGGAGAGTCAGACAGCTCTAGGAAGTGCATTCCAGATGGTTGGTGCCGCACGAGAGAAGTCCTGTAGCCTAGCATGGGAGGAGGTGATGGTAGAAGATGCAAGGAGCAAGTCATTGTTGGATCTTAGGGCGCGGGCTGGAGTGTATTTGTTGATGAGTGAGGACAGGTGGGGGGGCTGCGTTGGTAAGGGCTTTGTAGGTCAGATGAGAATTTTGAATTTAATTCTACTGTGGATGGGTAGCCAGTGAAGGGACTCGCAGAGAGGTGCAGCAGATACAGAGCGTCGGGAGAGGTAGATTAGCCTAGCAGAGGCATTTAGGATGGATTGAAGAGGGGAGAGGCGGGAGAGAAGGAGGCCAGTTAGTTGGTTATTACAGTAGTCAAGTCGGGAGATTAACATGGAGTGGATTAGCTGTTTAGTAGTTTCAGCATTAAGAAACGGACGAATTTTGGAGATATTGCGTAGGTGGTTGCAACAGGAGGAAAAGAGCAATTGGATGTGGGGTATGAAGGACAGATTGAAGTCAAGTGTAACTCCTAGGCAGGACTTGGGGTGATGGGGAGATAGTGGTGTCACCAACAGTGATTGAAAAGTTAGGAACCAGGGTAGAATTAGAGGGGGGAATTAGAAGGAGTTCAGTCTTGGACATATTGATTTTTAGGTGGTGAGAGGCCATCCAAGAAGAAATGCCAGATAAGCAGACACTGATGTGAGAAAGGATGGAAGGAGAGAGTGAAGGGGTGGATAGGTAGATCTGAGTATCATCAGCATAGAGGTGGTAGTTGAAGCCATAGCTACTGATAAGTTTACCCAGTGAGGAATAATAATAATAATTTGCGATTTTTATAGCGCTTTTCTCCCTGTGAGACTCAAAGCACTTTACAAATATGCCAACATAAGACATAAAAGTTAGGAGTTTCTGAAGGTCAGATAAGCGGACTGAATGCCTGATGGAAGAGGTGGGTCTTTTAAATAGAGAAGAGTAGAGGACCCAGAACAGAGCCTTGAGGTACTCCAACAGACAGAGACAATGGAGAGGAGGAGTCGCCAGAAAAGGAGACAGAAAAGGACCTATTAGAGAGATAAGAGTGGATTCAGGAAAGTGCAGTGTCAGAGAGCCCAAGGGAGCTGAGAGTCCGTAGGACAAGGGGATGGTCAACGATGTCAAAGTCAGCAGACAGATCAAGTAAGATAAGTATTGAGTAGTGGCCGTTTTTTTTTCCAGCAGAAAGAGGATCATTGGTAACCTTGGTGAGGGCAGTCTCAGTTGAGTGTTGGGAACGGAAGCCAGATTGCAAGGGGTCGAGCAGTGAGTTGGAGGACAAGAAGTGGGTTAAGCGATCAAAGACTAGTTTTTCCAGGACTTTTGAAGCTAGCGGAAGCAGTAATATGGGGTGGTAGTTTGCAGAAGAGGGTGGGTTTTTTGAGGATGGGGGTGACCTTTGCATGTTTGAAGGAAGATGGGAATGAACCGGTAGTAAGGGATAGGTTGAATATGTAAGTAAGAGCTGGAGTGAGGGTAGAAGACAGAGAAGGTATTAGATGTGAAGGGATAGGGTCAAGTGTGAGGAAGATAATAGGGAGCTCACTTCATTCTCAGTGGTAGGGTAGAAGGTGCTGAGAGTGGTGGAGGTGGTTGCCAGGGGCGGAGATGGAAAGTTGCAGTCTTGTGTTGGGATATTACTTCGGATGGTAATTATGTTGAAAAAGTAGTCTGCCAGGTCTTGAGCACTAAAGGCAGATGAAGGGGGTGGTGCAGGTGGATAAAGGAGAGAGTTGAAAATGGATGAGAGACGTTTAGGGTTTGAGGCATGAGTAGATATAAGAGAAGAGAAGTAGGTTTGCTTGGCTAAGTGAACGGCAGAGGAGTAAGAATAAAGAGTGAACTTATAGTGGAGGAAATATGATTCAGAGCTGGATTTCCTCCAGGCACGTTCAGCAGCACGGGAGCATTTTTGCAGGTAGCGTGTTTGCTTAGAGTGCCAGGGTTGGAGCTGACAATGGGTTTTTCTTTCATGTAATTAGCAAGAGTCCATGAGCTAGTGACGTATGGGAAATACATTCCTACCAGGAGGGGCAAAGTTTCCCAAACCTTAAATGCCTATAAATACACCCCTCACCACACCCACAATTCAGTTTTACAAACTTTGCCTCCGATGGAGGTGGTGAAGTAAGTTTGTGCTAGATTCTACGTTGATATGCGCTCCGCAGCAAGTTGGAGCCCGGTTTTCCTCTCAGCGTGCAGTGAATGTCAGAGGGATGTGAGGAGAGTATTGCCTATTTGAATGCAGTGATCTCCTTCTACGGGGTCTATTTCATAGGTTCTCTGTTATCGGTCGTAGAGATTCATCTCTTACCTCCCTTTTCAGATCGACGATATACTCTTATATATACCATTACCTCTGCTGATTCTCGTTTCAGTACTGGTTTGGCTTTCTACAAACATGTAGATGAGTGTCCTGGGGTAAGTAAATATTATTTTCTGTGACACTCTAAGCTATGGTTGGGCACTTTATTTATAAAGTTCTAAATATATGTATTCAAACATTTATTTGCCTTGACTCAGAATGTTCAACATTCCTTATTTTTTCAGACAGTCAGTTTCATATTTGGGATAAATGCATTTGTTTCAATCATTTTTTCTTACCTTAAAAAATTTGACTTTTTTCCTGTGGGCTGTTAGGCTCGCGGGGGCAGAAAATGCTTCATTTTATTGCGTCATTCTTGGCGCAGACTTTTTTGGCGCAAAATTTTTTTTCTGTTTCCGGCGTCATACGTGTCGCCGGAAAGTTGCGTCATTTTTTGACGTTTTTTTTGCGTCAAAAATGTCGGCGTTCCGGATGTGGCGTCATTTTTGGCGCCAAAAGCATTTAGGCGCCAAATAATGTGGGCGGTTTTTTTTTGGCGCTAAAAAATATGGGCGTCATTTTTGTCTCCACATTATTTAAGTCTCATTATTTATTGCTTCTGGTTGCTAGAAGCTTGTTCACTGGCATTTTTTTTCCCATTCCTGAAACTGTCATTTAAGGAATTTGATCAATTTTGCTTTATATGTTGTTTTTTTCTTTTACATATTGCAAGATGTTCCACGTTGCAACTGAGTCAGAAGATACTTCAGGAAAATCACTGCACAGTGCTGGAGCTACCAAGCTAAGTGTATCTGCTATAAACTTTTGGTATCTGTTTCTCCAGCTGTTATTTGTATTGCATGTCATGTCAAACTTATTAATGCAGATCAAATTTCCTTTAGTACTGTTACATTACCTGTTGCTGTTCCGTCAACATCTAATTTTCAGAATGTTCCTGATAACATAAGAGATTTTATTTTTTAAATCCATTAAGAAGGCTATGTCTGTTATTTCTCCTTCTAGTATACATAAAAGTCTTTTAAAACTTCTCTTTTTTCAGATGAATTTTTAAATGAACATCATCATTCTGATACTGATAATGGTTCTTCTGGTTCAGAGGTTTCTGTCTCAGAGGTTGATGCTGATAAATCTTTGTATTTGTTCAAGATGGAATTTATTCGTTCTTTACTTAAAGAAGTGTTATTTGCATTAGAAATAGAGGATTCTGGTCCGCTTGATACTAAATGTAAACGTTTAAATAAGGTTTTTTAAATCTCCTGTAGTTATTCCAGAAGTGTTTTATCTCCCTGATGCTATTTCTGAAGTAATTTCCAGGGAATGGAATAATTTGGGTAATTTATTTACTCCTTCTAGACGTTTAAGCAAATTATATCCTGTGCCATCTGACAGATTAGAGTTTTTTGGGACAAAAATCCCTAAGGTTATGGGGCTGTCTCTACTCCTGCTAATGTACTACAGATAGTACTTCATTTAAGGATCCTTTAGATAGGAAAATTGAATCCTTTCTAAGAAAAGCTTACTTATGTTCAGGTAATCTTCTTAGACCTGCTATATTTTTAGCGGATGTTGCTGCAGCTTCAACTTTTTGGTTAGAAGCTTTAGCGCAACAAGTAACAGATCATTATTTTATAGCATTATTATTATTCTATAACATGCTAATAATTTTATTGGTGATACCATCTTTTGATATCATTAGAGTTGATGTCAGGTATATGTCTCTAGCTATTTTAGCTAGAAAAGCTTTATGGATTAAACTTGGAATACTGACATGCCAACCGTGGACTCTTCCGTTAAGACCAGACCTTTTGTCTCAAGGTCCTTTTTTTCCATCAGGATCTGAAATCCTTGAATTTAAAGGTATGGAGATTGAACGCTTGATTCTTGGTCAAAGAGGTTTCTCTGACTCTGTGATTAATACTATGTTACAGGCTCGTAAATCTGTATCCAGAGAGATATATTATAGAGTCTGGAAGACTTATATTTCTTGGTGTCTTTCTCATCATTTTTCTTGGCATTCTTTTAGAATACCGAGAATATTACAGTTTCTTCAGGATGGTTTAGATAAGGGTTTGTCCGCAAGTTCCTTGAAAGGTCAAATCTCTGCTCTTTCTGTTCTTTTTCACAGAAAGATTGCTATTCTTCCTGATATTCATTGTTTTGTACAAGCTTTGGTTCGTATAAAGCCTGTCATTAAGTCAATTTCTCCTCCTTGGAGTTTTAATTTGGTTCTGGGGGCTCTTCAAGCTCCTCCATTTGAACCTATGCATTCATTGGATGTTAAATTACTTTCTTGGAAAGTTTTGTTCCTTTTGGCCATCTCTTCTGCCAGAAGAGTTTCTGAATTATCTGCTCTTTCTTGTGAGTCTCCTTTTCTGATTTTTTCATCAGGATAAGGCGGTGTTGCGAACTTCTTTTTAATTTTTACCTAAGTTGTGAATTCCAACAACATTAGTAGAGACATTGTGGTTCCTTCATTATGTCCTAATCCTAAGATTTCTAAGGAGAAATCGTTGCATTCTTTGGATGTTATTAGAGCTTTGAAATATTATGTTGAAGCTACTAAGTCTTTCCGAAAGACTTCTAGTTTATTTGTTATCTTTTCCGGTTTTAGAAAGGCCAGAAAACTTCTGCCATTTCTTTGGCATCTTGGTTGAAATCTTTCATTCATCTTGCCTATGTTGAGTCGGGTAAGACTCCGCCTCATAGGATTACAGCTCATTCTACTAGGTCAGTTTCTACTTCCTGGGCGTTTAGGAATGAAGCTTCGGTTGATCAGATTTGCAAAGCGGCAACTTGGTCCTCTTTGCATACTTTTACCAAATTCTACCATTTTGTTGTATTTTCTTCTTCTGAAGCAGTTTTTGGTAGAAAAGTACTTCAGGCAGCGGTTTCAGTTTGAATCTTCTGCTTATGTTTTTCATTAAACTTTATTTTGGGTGTGGATTATTTTCAGCAGGAATTGGCTGTCTTTATTTTATCCCTCCCTCTCTAGTGACTCTTGTGTGGAAAGATCCACATCTTGGGTAGTCATTATCCCATACGTCACTAGCTCATGGACTCTTGCTAATTACATGAAAGAAAACATAATTTATGTAAGAACTTACCTGATAAATTCATTTCTTTCATATTAGCAAGAGTCCATGAGGCCCGCCCTTTTTTGTGGTGGTTATGATTTTTTTTGTATAAAGCACAATTATTCCAATTCCTTATTTTATATGCTTTCGCACTTTTTTCTTATCACCCCACTTCTTGGCTATTCATTAAACTGAATTGTGGGTGTGGTGAGGGGTGTATTTATAGGCATTTAAGGTTTGGGAAACTTTGCCCCTCCTGGTAGGAATGTATATCCCATACGTCACTAGCTCATGGACTCTTGCTAATATGAAAGAAATGAATTTATCAGGTAAGTTCTTACATAAATTATGTTTTTTGTTTTTTTTGCGTATTTGGGGAGTAGCGAAAGTGTCCAGTGCAGAGGAGAGAGTATTGTTATAGTGGGTTGTAGCAAGGTCAGGGCAGGATATTGTGGAAGTGTGGGGGAGGTGTTTTTTAATAAGTTTCTATCAATAAAATTAAAATTTGATTTTCAAATGAAAGCTGCTACTCTAATGTCCTTATTGAGACCCCAATGCCCATATGTTCTAAGAGTGTGGATCCACCACAGTTCTCTTTTGTCCAACTCAGTTTCTATCCCCCCCCCCCTCCAATGTGTAGACAACTTCTCTATTCCTAACCACTGAAAATTGTTAATGTTAAACTTTTGACATCTATTGCAATGAAGAGGAACTCCATGGTCTAGTTTTTACAAACCTTGTCGTTTGTCATAAATATAGAATCTGACAATTACATTGTAACAAGTATATGACATTGGTGGTTTTGCAACTGATGACATTCTTAATTTCAAAGGTTTTTCTGGTGGTTGTTGATGTAAAGGTTTTATGCACTCTTTTAGTGTAGTTGCAGCCTTTGCAGCGGACGCAAGTATTAAAACCTTTGAGATTAGAAATTTGTATAGGGATTTTGGGATTCATATCCTTAATCAAAGAAGGGACTAGTTTGTGTTTAAAATGTGTTCCCTTCCTAAATATTATCTGTGGTTTGTTAGGAATTATGGTCTCTAAGATTTTGTCATTTTTGAGAATGTGCCAGTGTTTATTAATAATATTTTTAATTTGGTTCTGGCCAAAGTTAAAAGTAGTTATGAACCTTGGAAAAGATTAATTATATGGCTCCCGGTTTTGACACTTTAAAAGGGTACTCCTATCTTTTGTTCTTAATCTCTTGTCTTTCTACTTCTAGAATATCACCTTTATATCCTTTTTGTTGGAACCTCATTTTTAAAGCATTAGATTGTTCTTCATAGTCCTCTATTCTGTCACAATTACGTCTAATGCATTGGAATTGCCCTTTAGGTATAGCTTTAAGCCAAGTAGGGTGATGATGACTGTCTTGTCTAATGTAAGTATTTACATCACATTTTTTTAAAAAGGTCTTTGTATGTATAACTTCATCTATTACAAAAATAGAAAAATCTAAAAAAGTCGCCTCAGTTTCATATATACTGTATATATATTTTTCACTAACTATATTCAATATATTTAATTTAGTTGTTGTATGATTAATCTCTTGAATTTATGTCACACGTTTTTATTTATGTAATTCTGAATTTGCACTGAATATATATGAAATTATATAAGGCTATCCTACGAACTAGTTTATACTGTTAGGTAATATCGGGCAGACTTGCTGGGCCTATGGCTCTTATCTGCCGTCAATATCTATGTTTCTATGTTTCTATTATTAACATTTTAATAGATTTCACTTTGGTGAAAAAAACTGCATATTTAAAATTCCATTGTAGAAAATATATAACTAGTTAAGAACAAATAAAAATGATAATCATATGGGGATTTTATATTTTGCTTTGTGAGTCCAGTTTCCGGTAAACCGGAAGTTGAAACATATACCATCTGTTTTTAAACCGTGGATAAACGTCACAGCACAGCAACTTTTGACCTGTTTTTAATATTGCTCTTAAGAAAGACGATTTTAATCGTTGAAACGCGTTGAGCTGAGCTCATAATAAATGTTTTGTTCTTTTTACACATAATTTGTGTTTGCTGTTTTCTTTCATGTAATTGGCAAGAGTCCATGAGCTAGTGACTTATGGGATATACAATCTTACCAAGAGGGGCAAAGTTTCCCAAAACTCAAAATGCCTATAAATACACCCCTCACCACACCCACAATTCAGTTTGACAAACTTTGCCTCCTATGGAGGTGGTGAAGTAAGTTTGTGCTAAGATTTCTACTTTGATATGCGCTTCTCAGCATTTTGAAGCCCGATTCCTCTCAGAGTACAGCGAATGTCAGAGGGACGTGAAGGGAGTATCACCTATTGATTCTATGGTTTTCCTCATAGGAGATCTTTTCGAAGGTTCTCTGTTATCGGTCGTAGAGATTCATCTCCTACCTCCCTTTTCAGAGGACAATATACTCTCATATTCCATTACCTCTACTGTTGCTATTTCAGTACTGGTTTGGCTATCTGCTATATGTGGATGGGTGTCTTTTGGTAAGTATGTTTTCATTACTTAAGACACTCTCAGCTATGGTTTGACACTTTATGTATTAATATAAAGTTTTAAATATATGTATTGTACTTATACTTGCTATGAGTCAGGTTTATGTATATTTCCTTTTGCAGACTATCAGTTTCAAAATTGGGAAACATATTTAGGAAGTTATTTTTTCTTACCTGGGGTATAGTCTTTTCTTCAAATTGACTGCTTTTTCATTAATTTTCGTGGGCAAAATTAGGCTTGCGAAGTCGCAAAATGCTGATATTTATTGCGGTGACGCAATTCGTCATTTCTGGCGTCTTAGTTGATGCCAGGTTTCCTTGCACAAGGTTGCGTCTGCCATGACGCGAGTTGCGTCATTTCCGGATGTTGTTAGCACCAAAAAAATTTCATTTTGCATTGCGCGTCATACTTGGTGCCAAATAATTTAATTATTTAAACCCCACTTCCTATATGCCTCTTTTTTATGCTATGTGGGCTATGCTGTTTGCATTTTTTTTCCCATTCCTGAAAATGCCATATAAGGAAATTGATAAGTTTACTTTATATGTTGTTTTTTCTCTTACATTTGCAAGATGTCTCAATCTGATCCTGTCTCAGAAACCACTGTTGGAACCCTGCTGCCTGATAACAGTTCTCCCAAAGCTAAGTGTATCTGTTGTGTTAGTGGAGATTATATCTCCAGCTGTAGTATGTAACCGTTGTCATGATAAGCTTTTACATGCAGAGAATGTATCCATCAGTACTAATATAATGCCTGTTGTTCCTTCAACATGTAATGTACATGATATCCCTGTGATTATAAAAGATTTTATTTCTGATGCGATTCAGAAGGCTTTGTCTGCTATTCCGCCTTCTAATAAATGTAAAAGGTCTTTTAAAACTTCTCATAAAGTTGATGAGATTTCAAATGACCGACAACATACTGAATTATCCTCCTCTGATGAGGATCTATCCGGTTCAGAAGATCCTACCTCAGATATTGACACTGACAAATCTACTTATCTCTTTAAGATGGAGTATATTCGTTCCTTGTTAAACGAGGTGTTGATTACTTTGGATATTGAGGAAACTAGTCCTCTTGATACTAAAACTAGTAAACGTTTCAATTCTATTTATAAACCTCCTATGGTTACTCCAGAGGTTTTTCTAGTTCCTTATGCTATTTCTGATATGATTTCAAAGGAATGGAATAGGCCTGGTACTTCTTTTATTCCTTCTTCTAGGTTTAAAAAGTTGTATCCTTTGCCAGCAGTTAGGTTGGAGTTTTGGGAAAAAATCCACAAGGTTGATGGGGCTAGTTCTACTCTTGCCAAACGTACTACTATTCCTATGGAAGATAGTACTTCTTTTTTTTTTTTTTTAATTATTTTTTTATTGAAGTTAAGACACATATCATCACAACAACAAGAACTCGCCCACAGGCCAAAGTTACAACAAAGAGATTAATACATTGTCTATGCATAGGCATTGTTGAGAAAGCAATAGGCATATATAGCAAGAGAAAATACATTTTGAAATCTGGTTTTGAAGATAGACAGTATCTTGGGCGAGATTAAATAAAACTTCATTTTATAATATAATATCAGCGTATGAGCTCCACATTCTAATAGTATTTTACCTAAGACCAAAATATCAGTCTGTGGAGGGTCAGCATAGGAATCAGCCACTCTTGGGCCGAGATTAATAGGGGGGTGGGGGATATTCAGCGGGTAAGCACCGCTATACGCATAGGGAAAGGGGTGGGGGGGGGACGGAGCCATAAATATAGAGACTAGCAGGGCATAATACAGCATGCTGGGTTAACTTATAAGCAATAAACTGAGCATGGATTTATTTCAGGCTATTGTGGATATTAGAGTTCTCCCCTCCAGTAAAGCGATTAATACAAAATATACACTAAGTGTCCCAAGAGGTCTATATATGGGACCAGACGATCAAGGTAGTTCAAAAGTTTACCACTTCGGGCAATATTTGGGAGTATTTTAGAATTATACGAAAGGTATGATGCTTTATAATCATAGGTAAAAGACACCCTTATTGCAATAAATAGAGGTATGTCTAATCAAGGGAGGCTTAATCTTCCTGTTATAACTGGTTATAACTGGTTAACATAACTTGGGCTAAATAGATGCTATTAATGTTTACAACCTGTTTAGAGGGTATGCTTACCTCTATGAGTATGTACACTATTAGTGAACTATAGGTAAGCCTGGTTAAACAAACCCAAACAAAAAGAATTTCATACCATAAATCTTATCTAGAGCAAATAACAGTCTCATATAACATATATACTATAAGCAGCCCCTACTTCTCCTTATTAACTGAGCCCTAACTACTACACATAATTAAGAATGGAGAGAGTTAGTTGAGGCATTTTAAGATAGCATTGAGTCATGTTAGGTTAGGCTAAAAACATTTAACTAATAAAATTAATACGTTGCCGCATAGAAGCATTAGTGAGACCACTCTTTGAAATATTTGGTCTAGAATGAGAGAGCCAATAAAAGATTTTTCTGGCGTCCTGACATGTACATCGTATACTAGGCAATTCCCACAAGTATAGCATGGGCAGAGAAAAATAGCATGGGGAGACATATTTTCTATATATCTAAGTAAAACATATAATTACAGAACAATTAACTTCTTCAAACAGCACCTCAAACACATCTAAAGAGGAAAACATTTAGGGTGTAAACAAAGTGGAACAGCTAGTCCGGTTTTTAAAGTAGCGACTAAGAACTTGCAAGGAAGTACGGTAGTTTATAGGATTTCTTTATAAGTAGTAGACAATAGTACTAAATGCAGCAATATAGCACCATGCACAAGCTACTCTGAGTTAGATCTTAGTAGAATTAGGTTGTATTCGCACAAAGTGAGTATTATATTTAGGCCAATTATTTTGAGACTGATGGGATTCACTCAGGAAAATCAACTAGTTGAGAGAAAGGGCTTGGCACATATATAACAAAACTCCGCTACACTATTTTCTTAACAGTTCTAGGCCTCAGGCGTAAAAGTAATATAATATCATACTACTGGGACCTATTTAGCAAGCATGAATGTAATGAGGAGTAGTAAGCAATAAAATGAGGTATATACCCATGTCTGAATTGTTGTTATGAGCTATGGATACATCCAGATATGACAACATAAACACAACTATAACTTAGTGTTCCTATGAAGTAGTGTAAGCAGTGTAGGCAACCCTTACTTATAATTTTAACTTGGATGGTGTTCTGATCAGGGGTATAGATAAGTGTTGTAAGATATATAAAGAACAGCATATGGGCGAACCATGAGATACTCCTCCTACAGACTGTAAAGGGCAAAATAAGTAATACACCAAACATGTGTTGTGCTTACATATAAGAACATTATATAGGGTAACCAACTATGATATATAGTAGATCACATTGGATCCGTTATTAGCCGGTGTGCAAATTCTGACAGAAAACTATATTTTTAGCATGGTAAGTATATCTGATATTAAGGTAAGCTATACAAAGAGAAAACAAAAAAAAAACAAAACACTACTCTGGAGTATCCATAAAAACTGCATAAACAGTTAAAATATACATTGCACAGGAACTTTAGCAGGCTGATGTCACCTATGTTATGAATAGAAGTAAACCTATCAGTAATGAACAATAGCTATATATGATGCAGTTGAATAATAGTCCTGCAGCTTAAACATATAAGGTGGTTACGCTGGGTAGGTCTTTTAATATGTTTTAGAAGGGCAACAAAGGCTAAGTCACATTCAATAGCTATGTTACCTGCAGGATTAAGCTCCTAGAAGCACTGTAATGTGTTTTTCTCCTTCAGCGGCAAACATACAGATCAACTATATAAATAATACATACTGACACCATAGGTATTCTTTGACAAATCACTCATGAAACTAGGGTCACTAAAAATTGAATGGCAAAATATAATTAGTTGGCCCTCATCAAAACATCCTTAAATATTGACCATTGCAAATGTATGCAGCGTAACCTACAAAATTAATTGTTCTTTTGAAAATGTATGAAAATAAGTTATGGACTGGAACATATAGAGGTGAATAACAGCTCTCAAGCATATAACATAGGTCAGTTAGAAGGAGGTATAGGAAAGACTCCAGGGTCTATATAGAAGCTGTGATACACATATGTTTGTAAGGAGCATTTCTCACCCCTCTTAAGTCCTATCTTAAAGTAAAATAAAGTGACGGTCTATGAGAGCAATAAACATTGTAAACATATAAACCACAATGTCTACATCTCCATTAATGGCAAGAGAGCAACACATATTTATAGATTGGAGAGAGATAGACCATTTTAAATTATAACAGAATGAGATGCTCTTAAGCATTGCAGGTTAAGGGATAGTCCGGTGTGAACTGTTCATGAGTTTTGGAGTAGGCTTTGGAGTCTATTATTAACAACAATAGCTTACTGCATTGGGCTTACATAGGCATCCAGGGGTCACCGGAAAAAAAAGAAGCCTGATATCGGGAGCTGATAGAGAAGGCTTCAGCTGCGCAGCATCCAAACTCACCCCACTCCTGTCTTTATGCAGCTACTGGAGGATAGATCAGAGTCTATCTGCGGAGCGGATCTGCATGGCGCGATACTGAGGGAGCCCCAGGGCAGCACACCTCCATACCGGGGTTGACTGCTCCTCACATGGCGTGAGAACAGACTTAGGTAGGTCAGAGGGATCCAGGGCTGTACGACTGAGGTGGCTGATACTTTGAGCATCCGCAAACAGCTCCGCTGCAACCCCGGGGCTGTCTTCAAAGAGATTAAGTTCTAGTAACGAAGCTCTTACAGGATCCGACCACGGCGTTGCTGGTAAGGTTGTTAGATTACCGCTAGTGGGAGCTGGTATTATGGCTAGTGGAGGCCCAGTTTCTTGCTGTTGAGAGGTAACCGCCATGTTAGTGAGAATAGGCTGCATGAGGCTTGATTGAACGCTGAGCCCCGTCAGCTCCACCATATGGGATCGGGGACACCCTCTGTCTGAGTTGTGTATATCTTCTGGACATAGAGGTGTATCGCAACTCATCTGCGGTGTGTCTGGGACAAGTCCCCTGGGTAGCGTCCAAAACCACACTCGTCGTTGGTGCATTCTGGGTTTCATTCATAGTGGCTCTGAGCACCACTATTAGGTCCTCGTAGTGGGCGTCCATAGTAAAGATTAAATTATGCAGCATCAAGACAGCTTGCCTCTCCATAGCGTATATGTAGCTGAGTCTGAGTCTCCAAACGAATAACAGGCCCGTGACTGTCTTTTAAAATGGCGCCGTACCTCACATAGTCAGCTTAGCAGGGCAGAAAGATTCTTATGTCAAAATGGTAGCTAAGATAAAGTTTTAGAGTCATTAAGATATTCATCTTATTCTTCAAGGCTCAGTAAAGATTTAAGCTTGAAATAAGGCTCCTTTATGTGTTCAAAATAAGCTAATATTTAAACAGATGTTAGGAGCTCTAGAAAGATGCGTCTCTCTGCATCGGCAGTTGGCTCCGCCCAGATAGTACTTCTTTTAAGGACCCTTTAGATAGGAAACTTGAATCTTATCTAAGGAAAGCTTATTTATTTTCTGGCTACATTCTTAGGCCTGCTATAATCATGGCTGATGTTACAGCTGCATCAACTTTTTCTTTGGAAAACTTAGAGCAACAGGAAACAGATCCTGATTTGTCTAGCATTGTTCGGAATCCAGCTCTTGTCTAATTTCTGCGGTACATATCCCAGGTGTAGACAATTGGGAAGCGGATTATCCCAGCCGTGAGACTCTACATCAGATGTGTTTTTTCAGATTGTTAAGATGTGGGGTCTTCCAGAAATATATCTGATGGCCTCTCATCTAAACAATAAACTTCCCAGGTACCTGTCCAGGTCCAGGGATCCTCAGGCGGAGTCGGTGAATGCGTTAGCAGTTCCTTGGTTTTACCAACCTGCTTATATCTTCCCGCCTCTAGTTCTTCTTCCAAGAGTGATCTCCAAGATCATCATGGAAACATTCGTTTATGTTTCTGGAAGCACCAGCATGGCCTCACAGGTTCTGGTATGCGGATGTTGTCCAGATGTCCAGTTTCCAACCTTGGCCACTTCCTTTAAGACCAGACCTTCTGTCTCAAGGGCCGTTTTTCCATCGGGATCTCAAATCATTAAATTTGAAGGTATGGAAATTGAACGCTTAGTGTTTAGTCATAGAGGTTTCTCTGACTCAGTAATTGATACTATGTTACAGGCTTGTAAATCTGTTTCTAGGAAGATTTATTATCGAGTTTGAAGACTTATATTTCATGGTGGTTCTCATAAATTCTCCTAGCATTCTTTTAGAATTCCTACAATTTTTACAGTTTATTCAGGATGGTTTGGATAAAGATTTGTCTGCAAGTTCCTTGAAGGGACACATCTCTGCTCTTTCTGTTTTATTTCACAGAAAGATTGCTAAACTTCCGGATATTCACTATTTCTCTTGTTAAGTGTATCCAGTCCACGGATCATCCATTACTTACGGGATATTCTCCTTCCCAACAGGAAGTTGCAAGAGATCACCCATAGCAGAGTTGCTATATAGCTCCTCCCCTCACTGCCATATCAGTCATTCTCTTGCAACTCTCATCATAGAAGGAGGGTCGCGAGAGGAGTGGTGTTTTATACTTAATTTATTTCTTCAATCAAAAAGTTTGTTATTTTTAAATGGCACCGGAGTGTGCTGTTTTTCTCTCAGGCAGTATTTGGAAGAAGAATCTGCCTGCGTTTTTCTATGATCTTAGCAGAAGTAACTAAGATCCACTGGCTGTTCTCACACATTCTGAGGAGTGAGGTAACTTCAGATGGGGGACAGCGTGCGGGTTTTCCTGCAAATGAGGTATGTGCAGTAAAATATTTTTCTAAGGAATGGAATTGACTAAGAAAATGCTGCTGTTACCATATTAATGTAAGTAAAGCCTTAATGCAGTGAAAGCGACTGTTAGCAGGCTTATTAATGTATGTGCAGTAAAATAATTTTCTAAGGAATGGAATTGACTAAGAAAATGCTGCTGTTACCAAATTAATATAAGTAAAGCCTTAATGCAGTGAAAGCGACTGTTATCAGGCTTATTAATGTATGTGCAGTAAAGTAATTTTCTAAGGAATGGAATTGACTATGAAAATGCTGCTGATACTGAAATAATCTAATTTAAGCCTTAATGCAGGGAAGCAAGACAGGCTTATTAATAGAGATACATACTCTTTAAAAGAAGGTTGTTTTTAAAAACGTTTGCTGGCATGTTTAATCGTTTTTTGAGGTACATTGGTGATAAGGTTTATTGGGGCATAATTTTTCCACATGGCTGGCTTAATTTCTGCATAGCAACAGTTAACTGAGGTTTCCCACTGTTGTAATATGAGTGGGAGGGGACCTAATTTAGAGCTTTTTGCACAGTTTAAAATTACAAAATGAATCATCCAGATTCCCTCAGCAGTCCTTTGAATGCTACACGACATCTCCTAAAGGGCTAAAAGGACTTCCAAAATCGTTTATAGGGAAGGTAATCCACAGCTCAGCTGTGGCAGTTTTTTGCATTAAGGGGTTAATTATCCATTTGCAAGTGGGTGCAATGCTCTGTGAACTTATTACATATACTGTAAAAATTTCGTTTCATTTACTGCCTTTTTACAATGTTTTTCAAATGCTGACAAAATTTGTTTCTCTTAAAGGCACAGTAACGTTTTTTTATATTTGCTTGTTACTTGATTTAAAGTGTTTTACAAGCTTACTAGTCTCATTATTAGTCTGTTCTAACATGTCTGACATAGAGGAAGCTCTGTGTTCATTATGTTTAAAAAGCCATGGTGGAACCCCATTTTAGAATGTGTACCAGATGTACTGATTTCATGTTAAACAATAAAGATCATTTTTTTGTCTTTAAAAACATTATCACCAAAGGATTCTGTCGAGGGGGAAGTTGTGCCGACTAACTCTCCCCACTTGTCAGACCCTTTGACTCCCGCTTTAGGGACTCACGCTCAAATGGCGCCAAGTGGATAAAGGGCGCCCATAGCGTTTATTTTATCAGAGGATTCTGTCGAGGGGGAAGTTATGCCGTCTAACTCTCCCCACGTGTCAGACTCTTCGACTCCCGCTCCGGGGATTCACGCTCAAATGGCGCCTAGTACATCAGGGGCGCTTATGGCGTTTATTTTACAAGACATGGCGAAAGTTATGAATAATACTCTGGAAGCGGTATTAGTCAGACTACCTAAAATTAAAGGAAAGCAAGATAGCTCTAGGGATAGATACAGAGCATACAGATGCGTCAAGAACCATGTCTGTTACTGCCTCACTATATGCAGTGGGTCATATTTTTGATTCAGGGGAGATGATTTAACCTGATTCCGATATATCTATATTTAAAATTTATGCTTAAAGATCCTCCACTTGTTGCTCAGGGAGGTTTTAGCAGCTCTGAATGACTGGTTTACAATCACTAGTGCTAGAAATTGTGTAGACTGATCGATACTATGCAGTGCCGGTGTGTACTGATGTCTTCTTTCAATACCTAAAGAGGGTTTACAGAAATTATTAATAAGGAATGGGATAGACCAGGTGTGCCGTTCTCTTCCCCTCCTATTTTTAGAAAACTGTTTCTAACAGATGCCACCACACGGGACTTATGGCAGATGGTCCCTAAGGTGGAGAGAAAAGTTTCTACTCTAGCTAAGCGTACCACTAGCCCTGTCGAGGACGGTTGTGCTTTTTTAGAAAATGTTTATTCAACAAGGTTTTATCCTGCAGCCCCTTGCATGCATTGCTTTTGTCACTGCTGCTGCGGCGTTCTGGTTTGAGTCTCTGGTTGAGGCTTTACAGGTAGCGACTCCATTGGATGAATACTTGACAAGCTTAGAGCACTTAAGCTAGCCAATTCCTTTTTTCTGATGCCTTGTTTTCTTTTGACTAAACTAACGGCTAAGAATTCTGTTTTTACTATGCTGGCGCGCACAGCGCTAGGGCTTATATTATGGTTTGAAGGAGATTATTACTAATATCACTGGAGGAAAAGGGTAATGCCCTTCCTCAGGACAGGTCCAGATCAAGGACCAAAAAAGTCTAACTTTTGCTCAGTCCAAGACGGTCTGGTGACAACCAGACCTGGAACCAAAGCTAAGCAGGCCAAGGAGCCTGCTGCTGCCTCTAAGACAGCAGGTTAGAACGGCTCCCTATCCGGTAACGGATACTGTAGTGGGCAGACTTTCATCTTTCGCCCAGGCGTCGGACGTGAAAGAGAGGCCCAGGATCCCTGGGCATTGGAAATTATATCCCAGAGATATCTTCTGGGTTTCAAAGCTTTCCCCCAAAGAAGGGGAGATTTCACCTTTCACAATTATCTGCAAACCAGATAAAGAAAGAGGCATTCTTACACTGTGTACGAGACCCATCCAGTTCCAGGGGAGGAACAGGGATAGAGTTTTTACTCAAATCTGTTTGTGGTTCCCAAGGAGAGGGAACCTTCAAATCTATTTTGGATCTAAAGATCTTAAACAAATTCCTCAGAATTCCATCATTTAAGTTGGAAACTATTCGTACCATCTTAACTATGATCCAGGAGAGTCAATAGAGGGCTACAATGGATTTGAAGGATGCTTATCCTCACATTACGATGCAGAAAGATTACCATCGGTTTTTCAGGTTGCCTTTCTAAACAGGCATTACCAGTTTTGTAGTTCTTTCCTTTAGGGTTAACTACAGCCCCAAGAATCTTTATAGAGGTTTTGGGGTCGCTTTGGCGGTCCTTAGGCCGCGGGGCATAGAAGTGGCCCCTTATTTAGACGACATCCTGATACAGGCGTCAAACATCCAAGTTGCCAAGTCTCATACGGATGTAGTACTGGCATTTCTGAGATCGCATGGGTGGAGAAAAGTGAACAGGAAGAGTTCTCTATCCCCAATCTCAAGAGTTTCCCTCCTAGGGATTCTGATAGATTTTGTAGAAATTAAATTTACCTGACGGAGTCCAGGTTGTCAAAGTTTCTAAATTTCTGTTGTGTTCTTCATTCCATCCGCGCCCTTTGGTGGCTCAGTATATGAATGTAATTGGCTTAATGGTAGCGGCAGAGGACATAGTACCGTTTGCACGCCTTCATTTCAGACCGCTGCAACTTGCAGACTCAGTCAGCAGGAACGGGGATTACACCAGATTTGTTCTCCCTGTTAAATCTGGACCAAGAGACCAGAGATTCTCTTCTTTGGGGACTATCTCGGGTCCATCTGTCCAAGGGTATGACTTTCCGCAGGTCAGATGGGACAATTGTTACAACAGATGCCAGCCTTTTAGGTTGGGATACAGTCTGGAACTCCCTGAAGGCTCAGGGATAGTGGACTCAGGAGGAGACCCTCCTTCTAAGGTATATTCTGGAACTGGGAGCAATATTCCATGCTCTTCAGACTTGGCCTCAGTTAGCAACTCTGAGGTACATCATTTTTCAGTCGGACAATATCACAACTGTGGCTTACATCATCCATCAAGGGGGAACATAGTTCCCTAGCGATGTTAGCAGTCTTAAAATAATTCTCTGGACAGAGGACTCACTCTTGTCTGTCAACTATCCATATCCCAGGTGATGAGAACTGGGAGGCGGATTTTCTAAGTCGTCAGACTTTTCATCTGGAGGAGTGGGATTCCCTCCAGAGGTGTTTACACAAGATCAAGCAGGAGAGTGCTTTGGTGTTTTGGTAGCGCCTGCGTGGCCACGCAGGACCTGGTATTCAGATCTGGTGGACATGTCATCCTTTCCACCACGGTCTCTGCCTTCTGAGACAGGATCCTCTACCTCAGGGTCTTTTCAACCATCTAAATATAACTAATCTGAGATGGACTGCCTGGAGACTGAACGCTTGATGTTATCAAAGCATGGCTTCTCCGAGTCAGTCATTAATACCTTAATCCAGGCATGAAATCCTGTCTTTAGGAAAATTAACATAGATATGGTGTAAATATCTTATTGTTATGAATCCAAGGGTTACTCATGGAGTAAATTCGGGATGCCAAGGATATTATCTTTTCTCCACAATGTTTTTGATAAAAGGTTTGTCAGCTAGTTCCTTAAAAGGACAGATTTCTACTCTGTCTATTCTTTTGCACAAGCGTCTGGCAGGTATTCTAGATGCTCAGGCATTTGGTCAGGCTTTGGTTAGAACCAAGCCTGTGTTTAAAACTGTTGCTCCGCCATGGAGCTTAAAACTGGTTCTTAAGGTTCTTCAAGGAGTTCCGTTTGAAACCTTTTCATTCCATAGATGTCAAACTTTTATCTTGGAAAGTTCCTTTTTGGTAGCTATTTCCTCGGCTCGTAGAGTCTCCGAGTTATCTGCGTTACAATGTGATTCTCCTATCTGGTCCTCCGTACGGATAAGGTGGTCCTGTGTTCCAACCTGGGGTTTTACCTAAGGTGGTATCTAACAAGAATATCCACTCAAGAAATTGTTGTTCCATTCTTGTACCCTAATCTTTCTTCAAAGAAGGAACGTCTATTACAACAATTTGGACGTGGTTCGTGCTTTAAGTTTTACTTACAAGCTACTACAGATCTTCATCAAACATTCACCTTGTTTGTTGTCTATTCTGGTCAGAGGAGAGGTCAAAGACCTTCAGCAACCTCTCTGTCTTTTGGTTAAAAGATTCATAATTCATTTAGTTTAGGAGACTGCTGGACAGCAGCCTCCTGAAGGGATTACAGCTCATTCTACTAGAGCTGTGGTTTTCACTTGGGCCTTTTTAAAAATGAGGCTTCTGTTGAACAGATTTACAAGACGGAGTCTTGGTCTGTGTTTTATACTTTTTTCAAATTTAACAAATTGATTCTTGCTTCTTCGGAGGCTATTTTTGGGAGAAAGGGTTTTTTATAGGCAGTGGTAACTTCCGTTTAAGCACCTGCCTTGTCCCTCCCATCATCCGTGTACTTTAGCTTTGGTATTGGTATCCCATAAGTAATGATGATCCGTGGACTGGATACACTTAACAAGAGAAAACATAATTTATGCTTACCTGATAAATTTATTTCTCTTGTAGTGTATCCTGTCCACGGCCCGCCCTGTCCTTTTAAGGCAGGTAATTTTTTTCATTTATACTACAGTCACCACTGCACCCTATGGTTTTTCCTTTCTCTGCATGTTTTCGGTCCGAATGACTGGATATGGCAGTGAGGGGAGGAGCTATATAGCAACTCTGCTATGGGTGATCTCTTGCAACTTCCTGTTGGGAAGGAGAATATCCCGTAAGTAATGGATGATCCGTGGGACTGGATACACTACAAGAGAAATAAATTTATCAGGTAAGCATAAATTATGTTTTTGTACAGGCTTTGGTTCGTAATCAAGTCTGTCATTAAATCAATCTCTCCTCCTTGGAGTCATAATTTGGTTTTGAAGGCCTTACAGGCTCCTCCTTTTGAGCCTATGCATTATTTGAATATTAAACTACTTTCTTGGAAAGTGTTGTTCCTTTTGGCCATCTCTTCTGCTAGAAGAGTTTCCGAATGATCTGCTCTTTCTTGTGAGTCTCCTTTTCTGATTTTCCATCAGATAAGGCAGTTTTGCAGACTTCATTTAAATTTCTACCTAAGGTTGTGAATTCTAACAACATAATTAGGGAAATTGTTGTTCCCGCTTTGTGTCCTAATCCTAAGAATTCTTTGGAGAGATCCTTACATTCTCTGGATGTTATAAGAGCTTTGAAATATTATGTTGAAGCTACTAAAGATTTCAGGAAGATTTCTAGTCTATTTGTTGTCTTTCTGGTTCTAGGAAAGGACAGAAAGCTTCTGCCATTTCCTTGGCATCTTGGTTAAAGCTTTTGATTCATCAAGCTTATTTGGAGTCGGGTCAGGTCCTGCCTCAGTAGAATCACAGATCAGTTTCCACTTCGTGGGCTTTTAAGAATGAAGCTTCAGTGATCAGATTTGCAAAGGAGCAACTTGTTCTTCTTTGCATACAATTTACTAAATTCTACTGGTTTGATGTATTTGCCTCTTCGGAAGCAGTTTTTGGTAGAAAAGTTCTTCAGGCAGCTGTTTCAGTTTGATTCCTCTGCTTATGTTTTTAAGTTTTTTTCTTTTTCAATTATGAGAAAAACTTTTTGAAAGTGGATTTAATTTTTTCAGCGGAAAATGGCTGTTAGTTATTTTTATCCCTCCCTCTCTAGTGACTCTTCTGTGAAAGTTCCACATCTTAGGTATTAATATCCCATACATCACTAGCTCATGGACTCTTGCCAATTACATGAAAGAAAACATAATTTATGTAAGAACTTACCTGATAAATTAATTTCTTTCATATTGGCAAGAGTCCATGAGGCCCACCCTTTTTATGGTGGTTATGTTTTTTTTTATAAAGCATAATTATATTTCAAGTTCCTTTTTGTTGATGCTTTTTACCTCTTTTTCTATCACCCACTACTTGGCTATTCGTTAAACTGTATTGTGGGTTTGGTGAGGGGTGTATCTATAGACATTTTGAGGTTTGGGAAACTTTGCCCCTCCTGGTAGGATTGTATATCCCATACGTCACTAGCTCATGGACTTTTGCCAATATGAAAGAAACTTAATTTATCAGGTAAGTTCTTACATAAATTATGTTTTTTGCTGTGACAACGCATAAATTTGGATTTAAGGAGTAAGTAACTGCTTTATTTACATCCAGAGCTTTTACTATTTTCATCATTGAAGTATTAATTTCCCAGCTTGGCTGTACACCATCTATCAAGTGGTGTTCTCCAGACCAGCCGACATTGCAAATCCTATTGAGTGAGTATACTGCACAAATATTATATTGGAATATATACATACTTCAAGTCATTCTCTTTGTCTTCAGTGACATCAATATATTCAGAGTGAAATCAAAGGATCTGCGCCATCTATACCTCTAAAGCTCTATATATCCACAGTCAATTGGGAGAGACTGTAAGAAGGCAGCGGTCCACACTTCAGAGAGTGTTAGTCCTTTGTCCATTTACATATTTCTTGTTATATGATCTTCATTTATCTGTATTGTTTTTTGTTGTTCTATTTATCCTAGCGTGGCGTTTGTTCTATATGAATTTGAAAATTTTGTTTGGTAGGGAAGGGAGATATGTATTTGGTAATGATATGGGTAATGTTTGCATGAGATAAAGAATTTTTGGGGGAATATTCATCTTAAAGGCAATTATCCTGCCAGTCCAGGACATTGATTTCCTTCTCCATGAGGATAAGGTAGCTATTATAGAAGATTGGAGGTTTAAATAGCTTCAAATTTTCTTGTCTGGTAAGTTAATATTTAAATATTTCTGATTTGTTTTTTATTTATGAGGAAGTTGGAGGCCCATCCAAAACTATATAGTTGTTGTAATAATATCGGTATGGATTGTGTAGGATTGGTTAAAAAGAAATGTACATCATCCGCATATAGTGAAAGTTTATGGTGCTAATTATTAATCTGAACACTCGTTATGTCAGGTATTGACCTGATTATCAAGGCTAAAGTCTCAATCAACGCACGCAAATAACAGTGGGGAGAGTGGCAACCCTGCCTATTTCCATTAGATATATTGAAAGGGGCAGATAAGGAACCATTCATTAGGATTTTAGCTGTTTGTAATGAGTACATGGCAAATACTCTAGTAACAAATTCCGTTCCCAGGCCATTCGCAATAAAACTTCTTGAAGAAATTGCCACAGACATGGTCAAGGCTTTTTCCCACGTCTGTAGAGAGAATACCTACGGGTATTTGGTAGCTGTTGGTATAATCAATCAGGTTAACAGCTCGTACTGTATTATCCTTAGCTTCCCTTGTTGGAACGAAGATTATCTGATCCACATGTATTAAGTTTGGAAGTAAAATATTCAACTACTTTGCATATATTTTTATATCCGTGTTTAACAGGGATATGGGCCTATAATTCTCAACTTCAGTTGGGTCTTTACCTTCTTTTGGGATTAGTGAGATATGTGCTTACAAAGAATTGCTAAGGAATGGGTTAGATTGAGATATGGAATTAAAGAGAGTTAGGAGTTGTGGCGTCAATATCAGCGTACTTTTTATAATATAGTTTGCAAAGCCGTCGGGTGCAGGGGCCTTCCCCCCCGAAGGTATGTTTTTAATGACTAACTGTTAATTCCTCAGTTGTAAAGGGGGGAGTTAAGTTTAGTCATCTGTTCTGGTGTGTTCTGGTAATATCAATACTATTCAGAAAGAATTCAATGAGGTAGTTTTGGAAGGGACTGTTGTGGGTTTTGAGCAGAGTGTTGGGTTCGATAAATTATATAAGGATTCGTAGTACACGCAAATTGCCTCAGTGATATCAGCAGTGAATAAACAGTATTTGTATCATGTTTAGAAATAGATAAATATATGATCTATTGATTTTCCGTTGTAGTTTGCGTGCAAATAGTCTAACCACACCTATTAACTCCCTCATAGTATGTTTGTCATAGTTTTGAGAGCTAATTGTTTACAGTCCTTGTCCAGTAGGAGCTCTTTTGGCTTCTATGTTTGTGATGTTGGTTAGTGCGTCTTGTAGGGCAATGTGTTTTTGTTTTGTGAATGTGGGATTGCATGCTAATTATTTCCCCTAAGTGTGCTATAGATAGATGCGTCACATCTAAAAAATATATAATCAATGCGGTAGAAGCGGGGGACTGAGAAAAGAGAAGAATATGTATTGGCGTTCAGTCATGTGTCGATTCGGTGTTGAGGATAAACCTGTTAAAGTATCTATGGGGGGTTAAGTGAGACATTAAAATCCCTGCCAAGTATAAGTAGGCCTTTCTTAGTTTCTAATATGGTGTCTGTGAGGCGCTTAAAAAATATCTGTTGGCTAGTATTAAGGGGGTATATGCAGACCATTGTCACTGCAGTATTGTATTAAATATCTACCTTCATGGTCCTTAATTGATTTAATTAAAGTAAAGGGTATAATTAAGATGCCTTCCCTATTAGTTTTTCTATGGTTAGAGGCATAAAATGCTTCTCCAAATTTGTATCTGAATGTCTTCTTTATTGTTCTTTATTATGAAGAAAATGAGTCTATTGCAGGAGAATTATATCTCCTTTGTTATCTTTGAAGTATCTGTTAGCAATGCTTCTCTTATTTGGGCTGTTGAGACCTTTTGCATTAACTGTTAGTATATTCAGTAACGTCTTAGTGGGCTTCATGATGTAATCTTGTAGTGGACAGCAAGTGGGCTTGTGTATAGTGTTAGGTGCTTCATAGTTGAGCAGTAAGCATAGTGATATGTAATATGTAGTGTAGAAGACATGGGCAGGTATGTATCATAGCATTTGAGGAGGGTCAAATATACACATTGTATAGAGAGATAAACAACATTAAAAACATCAACAACAACCAAAAACATTCATATGAGCAGTGTCAAAATGAAAAAAGAACATTCCAACAAAAAAACAGGGGTCGGCCGATTACTGGAACCCGATTGTCTGAGTTATAATTTAACAACCGCAGTACCTAAAGAGCACTGGTAAACATTTTAGTAAAAAGTATAGTACAAAAACCAAGCATCATATTCCTATAGAGGCTAACATTTTTAACTAAAGTGTAATATATAATTATTTAAGTCTCTACGAATGTCCACAATAAATCCTGTTTATTTTTTATTTTTATCTCTTTCTTTTCTAACTATATCTCAGCTAGATTTAACCTCGCGTATGAGGTATTCCCACAGGGTGAGGATAACAATAAGTAAAGTAGATATGTCTCATTTAATCTCACCAATCCGGGGGTGCGTCAAATAGACCTGGGTAGATGTTGGCACTTCAGGATTTAGAATAGTCCTTCCTTTTCTTGTTGAAGACTTTGTGCCATTGAGATTCAAACACTTGATTGTAACATTGTGTCAGATGATTCTGTAGGACATCTTGGAGGTGGTATCTGATAGGTGTGGAGGTTGCAACCTCAGGCCTAGTCCTTTGGAAAAAGGTTCCAGATCCTGGGGGCCTTTATAGATGTGGATATGTCCTTCATGATTAACCACCAGGCTGAATGGGCATCCTCATTGATATTTAATGTTCTTTTCCTGTAGTACTGTGGTGATCAATTTTATGTCTCTTCTTCTCTGTAAAGTGCTTGGGCACAGGTTTGGGTAAATCTGTAGTGAGTGGTCTAGGTAAGATATCTTCTGCGTCTGGCGCGCCTTAAGCCAGATGTCTGTCCTGTCTGTGAACCTTAGACATTTAAAGATAACATCCCTGGGGGGTGCAATTGGAGGGGAAGGAGGGCGTAGAACTCTGTGAATTCTTTCAAGTTTGATAATAGGTAGGTCAGTGTCTCCCATAAGGTGTTGAAATAAATTCTGCAGATATTCTCTAAATTCTGTGTGCTTTATCGATTCAGGTATGCCTCGCACTCTGAGATTAGATCGCCTGCTGCGATTTTCCAGATCTTTAAGTTTTTCCTGCATGGTCTCTATTTGCAAGGTTTGTACAGTGGCATCTGTGTTAAAGGCTCCCATCATCTCATTGATAGTGGTTTGCATATCCTCAACCTCCTCTACTCTAGGTCACCAGGACATAAATATCTTTCTGCATATATGTGAGTTCAGTGGTTCTAAGAGTTTTTAAAGATGCAAAGTTCTCCTTTGTCGGTAAATTTGCTATTTCTTTCCTAAGATATGGAGAGTCCACAACGTCATTTAATTACTAGTGGGAATATCACTCCTCGGCCAGCAGGAAAAAGGCAAAGAGCACCACAGCAAAGCTGTTAACCCTTTGAGTGCTAACCACGGCTCTGAGTTGTCGCATATTGTCCCAGTCAGGTGCTGACGATGGCTCAGAGCCGTCGCTAGCACTCACCCCACCTTGAAGGGCAATCTGGGGGCTCCCACCCCGGCGATCTAGCCTGAATAGTGAGAGGCATCGTGTGTGACTTCACGATTCACGCAGTGACGTCATGCGCCAATGACGTGATGATGTCACCGCGCAACTTTATTTAAAAATTAACAATGGACAATATAGGAAAATGGGGGCATGCTGCTTAGAAGCCTGTATCTTAGCCATCTAAGCACATACAGCTACCCCCAAGGTAATTGCCTAACCTTTCCAATGGTATAAGTCTTGGGGATCTGAAAAAAAAGTACAAAATAAATATATTTTATAAAAAAAAGCTCAAATCCGGGCTTAGCACCCAAGTGGGAAATGGCTTAGCAGCTAAAGGTTAAGTGTCACTCCCCCTACCCATAATTCCCAATCATTCTCTTCAATTGAGGAGGTGAAGTTTGGTGTCTTTCCTTTCTCTTGTAAGTGTATCCAGTCCACGGATCATCCATTACTTATGGAATATATTCTCCTTCCCAACAGGAAGCTGCAAGAGTCCACCCACAGCAAAGCTGCTATATAGCTCCTCCCCTAACTGCCATATTCAGTCATTCTCTTGCAAAGCCTCAACATAGATAGGAGGTTGTGAGAGTCTGTGGTGCTTTCTACTTAGTTTATTCTTCAATCAAAAGTTTGTTATTTTTAAATGGCACCGGAGTGTTGCTGTTTATCTCAGGCAGTATTTGGAAGAAGGAATCTGCCTGCGTTTTTCTATGATCTTAGCAGACGTAACTAAGATCCATTTGCTGTTCTCACACATTCTGAGGAGTGAGGTACTTCAGAGGGGGAAATGGCGTGCAGGTTTTCCTGCAGATAAGGTATGTGCAGTAAAATATTTTTCTAGGAATGGAATTGACTAAAAAAATACTTCTGATACCGAAGTAATGTAAGTAAAGCCTTAAATGCAGCGATAGCGACTGGTATCAGGCTTATTAATAGAGATACATACTCTTGTAAAAATGTGTTTTAAAATGTTTGCTGCATGTTTAATCGTTTTTTAACATATGTTTGGTGATAAATACTTATTGGGGCCTAAGTTTTTTCCACATGGCTGGCTTAAATTTTGCATAGAAACAGTTAACTGAAGCTTCCCACTGTTGGCTGTGGCAGTTTGTTGTGTCTGTTTTTTAAAACGTCTATGTCGTTTTTTTTTTTTTTATCTGTTTTTTGCATTAAGGGGTTAATCATCCATTGCAAAGTGGGTGCAATGCTCTGTTACCTTATTACATGTACTGTAAAATTTCGTTTGTTTTACTGCTTTTTTTTTCACTGTTTTTCAATTTTGACAAAATTTGTTTCTCTTAAGGGCACAGTAACGTTTTATATATTTGCTTGTTAACTTGATTTAAAGTGTTGTTCCAAGCTTACTAGTCTCATTATTAGTCTGTTCTAACATGTCTAACATAGAGGAAGCTCTGTGTTCATTATGTTTTAAAGCCATGGTGGAACCCCATCTTAGAATGTGTACCTAGATGTACTGATTTCATGTTAAACAATAAAGATCCATTTTTTGTCTTTAAAAACATTATCACCAGAGGATTCTGTCGTGGGGGTAGTTATGCCGACTAACTCTCCCCACGTGTCAGACCTTTTGACTCCCGCTTTAGGGACTCACGCTCAAATGGCGCCAAGTACATCAAGGGCACCATAGCGTTTCTTTACCAGGGGATTCTGTCGAGGGGAAAGTTATGCCGACTAACTCTCCCCACGTTTCAGACCCTTCGACTCCCGCTTCAGGGACTCACGCTCAAATGGCGCCAAGTACATCAAGGGCGCCCATAGCGTTTATTTTACAAGACATGGCAAAGGTGGTGAATAATATTCTGGCAGCAGTATTAGTCAGACTACCTGAAAATTAAAGGAAAGCAGTTAGCTCTGGGGGTAGATACAGAGCATACAGACGCTTTATAAGAACCATGTATGATACTACCTCACAATATGCTTAGTCTGTGGGTGATTTTTTTTTTGACTCAGGGAAGATGATTTAACCTGATTCTGATATTTCTACATTAAAATTTATGCTTGAGAACCTCCACTTGTTGCTCAGGGAGGCTTTGGCTGCTCTGAATGAATGTGTACAATCGCAGGGCCAGAGAAATTGTGTAGACTGGATAAATAATATGCAGTGCCGGTGTGTACTGATGTTTTTCCATTACCTAAAGAGGTTTACTAAATTTTTTATTTTTTTTTTAAATAAGGAATGGGATAGACCAGGTGTGCCGTTCTCTCCCCTCCTATTTTTTAGAAGAATGTTTTCTAATAGTTACCACCACACGGGACTTCTGGCAGACAGTTCTAAGGTGGAGAGAAGAGTTTCTACTCTAGCTAAGCGTACCACTACCTCTGACGAGGAGCAGTTGTGCTTTTAGATTCAATGGATAAAAAATGTTTATTCAACAGGTTTTATCCTGCAGCCCCTTGCATACATTGCTTCTGTCACTGCTGCTGCGGCGTTCTGGGTTGAGTCTCTTGATGAGGCTTTACAGTTAAGCGGACTCCATTGGATGAATATATTTGACAAGCTTATGCTAGCCAATTCCTTTGTTTTCTGATGCCATTGTTCATTTGACTAGACTAACGGCTAAGAATTCTGTTTTTTTACTATACTGGCGCGCAGAGCGCTATGGCTTATATCATGGTCAGCTGTCGTGACTTTAATAAATAAGCTACTTAACTTCCCTTCAAGGGGCAGACCCTATTCGGGCCTGGTTTGAAGGAGATTATTGCTTATATCACTGGAGGAAAAGGTCATGCCCTTCCTCAGGATAGGTCCAAATCAAGGGCAAAAAAAAAAAAAAAAAAAGTCTAATTTTCGTGCCTTTTAAAAACTTCAGGGCAGGTGTGGCATCCTCTTCCTCTAAGGCAAAACAAGAGGGAATTTTTGCTCAGTCCAAGGCGGTCTGGAGACAATCGGACCTGGAACAAAGATAAGCAGGCCAAGGAGCCTGCTGCTGCCTCTAAGACAGCATGTAGAACGGCTCCCTATCCCGGTAACGGATCCTATAGGGGGCAGACTTTCATTCTTCGCCCAGGCGTGGGCAAGAGATGCCCAGGATCCCTAGGCATTGGAATTTATATCCCAGAGATATCTTCTGGATTTCAAAGATTCCCCCCAAAAAAAGGGGGAGATTTCGCCTTTCACAATTATCTGCAAACCAGATAAAGAAGGAGGCATTCCTAACATTGTGTACGAGATCCATCCAGTTCCAAGAGAGGAACAGGGACAGAGTTTTTACTCAAATCTGTTTGTGGTTCCCAAGGAGAGGGAACCTTCAGACCTATTTTGGATCTAAAGATCTTAAACAAATTCCTCAGAATTCCGTCATTTAAGATGGAAACTATTCGTACCATCTTAACTATGATCCAGGAGAGTCAATAGAGGACTACAATGGATTTGAAGGATGCTTATCCTCACATTGTGATGCATAAAGATCACCATCGTTTTCAGGTTTGCCTTTCTAGACAGACATTACCAGTTTGTAGCTCTTTCCTTTGGGATATCTACAGCCCCAAGAATCTTTATGGAGGTTCTGGGGTCGCTTTGGCGGTCCTTAGACCGCGGGGCATAGAAGTGGCCCCTTATTTAGACGACATCCTGATACAGGCGTCAAACATCCAAATTGCCCAGTCTCATACGGACGTAGTACTGGCAATTTCTGAGATCACATGGGTGGAAAGTGAACAAGGAAAGAGTTCTCTATCCCCAATCTCAAGGGTTTCCCTCCTAGGGACTCTGATAGATTCTGTAGAAATGAAAATTTACCTGATGGAGTCCGGTTGTCAAAAGTTTCTACATTTCTGCCGTGTTTTTTCATCCCATCCACGCCCTTCGGTGGCTCAGTACATTAATGAAATCGGCTTAATTGTAGCGGCAAGGGACATAGTACCGTTTGCATGTCTACATTTCAGACCGCTGCAACTATGCATGCTCAGAACAGAGGAACGGGGATTACACAGATTTGTCCCCCTGTTAAACCTGGACCAAGAGACCAGAGATTCTCTTCTCTGGTGACTATGTCGGGTCCATCTGTCCAAGGGTATGACCTTCCGCAGGTCAGATGGGACAATTGTTACAATAGATGCCAGCCTTTTAGGTTGGGATGCAGTCTGGAACTCCCTGAAGGCTCAGGGATAGTGGACTTAGGAGGAGACCCTCCTTCTAATAAATATTCTGGAACTGGGAGTGATATTCCATGCTCTTCAGACTTGGCCTCAGTTAGCAACTCTGAGGTACATCATACTCAGTCGGACAATATACACGACTGTGGCTTACATCAGCCATCAAGGGGGAACAGAAGTTCCCTAGCGATGTTAGAAGTCTTACAATAATTCACTGGACAGAGACTCACTCTTGTCTATCAGCTATCCATATCCCAGGTGTTGAGAACTGGGAGGTGATTTTCCTAAGTCGTCAGACTTTTCTTCCGGGGGAGTGGGATTTCCTCCGGAGGTCAAGACAAGCAGGAGAGGGCTTTGGTGTTTTTGGACCAGCGCCTGCGTAGCCACGCAGGACCTGGTATGCAGATCTGGTGACATGTCATCCTTTCCATCACGGTCTCTGCATCTGAGACAGGTCCCTCTACCTCAGGGTCCTTTCAACCATCTAAATAGAATCAATCTGAGATGGACTGCCTGGAGACTGAACGCTTGATGTTATCAAAGCATGGCTTCTCCGAGTCAGTCATTGATACCTTAATACAGACATGAAAGCCTGTCTCTAGGAAAATTGAACATAGATATGGTGTAAATATCTGATTGTTATGAATCCAAGGGTTACTCATGGAGTAAGTCTGGATTCCCAGGATATTATCTTTTCTCCAAGATGTTTTTGAGAAAAGGGTTGTCAGCTAATTCCTTAAAAGGGGACAGATTTTTACTCTGTCTATTTTTTTGCACAAGCGTCTGGCAGGTATTCTAGACGTTCAGGCATTTGGTCAGGCTTTGGTTAGATCCAAGCCTGTGTTTAAAACTGTTGCTCCGCCATGGAGCTTAAACCTGATTCTTAAGGTTCTTCAAGAAGTTCCGTTTGAACCTTTTTTGTTCCATAGATATTCAATCTTTATCTTGGAAAGTTCCTTTTGGGTAGCTAATTCCTCGACTCGTAGAGTCTCCAAGTTATCTGTGTTACAATGTGATTCTCCTTATCTGGTCCTTCGTACGGATAAGGTAGTCCTGCGTACCAACCTGGGTTTTTTCCTAAGGTGGTATCACTCAAGAGATAGTTGTTCCATGCTTGTATCCTAATCCTTCCTCAAAGAAGGAACGTCTATTACACAATATTGGACGTGGTTTGTGCTTTAAAGTTTTACTTACAAGCTACTACAGTTTTCATCAAACGTTCACCTGTTTGTTGTCTATTCTGGACAGAGGAGAGGTCAAAAGACTTCAGCAGCCTCTCTGTCTTTTTGGTTAAAAAGCATAATTCATTTAGCTTATGAGACTGCTGGACAGCAGCCTCCTGAAGGGATTACAGCTCATTCTACTAGAGCTGTGGTTTTCACTTGGGCCTTTTTTAAATGTGGCTTCTGTTGAACAGATTTACAAGACGGAGTCTTGGTCTGCGCTTCATACTTTTCAAATTTAACAAATTTGATACCTTGCTTCTTCGGAGGCTATTTTGGGAGAAAGGGTTTTTTACAGGCAGTGGTAACTTCCGTTTAAGTACCTGCCTTGTCCCTCCCATCATCCGTGTACTTTAGCTTTGGTATTGGTATTCCATAAGTAATGGATGATCCGTGGACTGGATACACTTAACAAGAGAAAACATAATTTATGCTTACCTGATAAATTTATTTCTCTTGTAGTGTATCCAGTCCACGGCCCGCCCTGTCACTTTAAGGCAGGTAATTTTTTCATTTGAACTACAGTCACCACTGCACCCTATGGTTTTTCCTTTCTCTGCATGTTTTCGGTCGAATGACTGAATATGGCAGTTAGGGGAGGAGCTATATAGCAGCTTTGCTGTGGGTGGACTCTTGAAGCTTCCTGTTGGGAAGGAGAATATATTCCATAAGTAATGGATGATCCGTGGACTGGATACACTACAAGAGAAATAAATTTATCAGGTAAGCATAAATTATGTTTTTTCGGGTACTTTTCCCTGCAAGCAAGGATTTGGGTTTAGCTAGCTCCACATCAATCTCTTCCGTAGAGTAGTTGTGGCTTTTAAGCAGTTAGGAAGTTGTGAGGTAGTCCTTGCTTTGTTTCCTAACACATTGCTGCCCATGGGACAGAAAGCCAGAGTTGGTTACTCTGTTCTTTCTTTTTCTACAGGTCTCTGTAAGGAGTATGTGTCCTTTCACACCTTGTGAGCGGTCTTCCTGCCCGGACAGCTAGACTGAGGTAAGTGCTTATGTCTTCGAGGTCTTGGAGACTTGCACTTCAGAAGAATGTCATATGCAGTAAATGGGGACATTTTTAAAATCCTTTATACAAGGATTTTCTTTGGCAGTGGCCAGGCACATTATGTATGTTGAGACTAGGGGTTCATTTTCCCTTTTTCCTTCTTAATACAGGGAGAGTCCACAGCTGCATTCTTTACTTGTGGGAAATACTGAACCTGGCCACCAGAGGAGAAAAAGGCACCCCAGCCAAAGGATTAAATACCACCCCCACTTCCCTCATCCCCAGTCATTCGTCACAGGCGGGTGGCAGAGAAGTGTCAGAAGATTTCAGAGTAGTTCCTTATGGATGGTAGTACCCTTCGAGATGGGACTGATGTTTTAAGTAATCCTTGTCAGCCTCTCAGTGAGAGCATTGATGAAAGTTAAATTCTGAAATCTTGATGAATTTTGCTGCCTGCATTTCTTCACCCAAGTCCATGTCAGAAGCACTGCTACTATCTGTCAAACTTGATGGACTGTGTTTCTGTTCCAGATTCCGGTAAGATTATTTCAATTTTTACACATATTGCATAACACTAGAAGACAGGGTCACAGTTGTGACTCCTTTTATCTATATGGAATCAAGGGTTAATATGTCCTGAGGGGGATTATGAACAGTTGTGTTTAATTATATATGCTTTATTTGATTTTATGCTGCTTTATGTGTAAGATGTTTATGGGCTCATAGGCTAAGATGGAGCATACAGGTTTCACTTTCACTTTGAAGGTTGCGCAGCTTTAAAAGCTTGGCGTGCTTTTTCTCATAGCAGGGATGGTCTTGCATTGCAACACCATGTGACCGGAATGGTTGAGGCTTCCATTGACCGAGTTACTACCGGAGAGGAGTTTTATCTCTGTTCTGTCTGGGTCATAGGAGGTGGTGAGTTGCCCCAAACATTGGGGGTATAAAGGTGCAATTTTTTTTTTAAATTTAAAATAAAGTTAGTTTTTTCTGTAAGTCCTCCACATATCGTACTTTAGCTATGGAGGATTCTGATTCATTAGAGGGTTCTACCTCTATTTCAAAGAGTAATGCATGTTTATATTGTGAGGGATCTCTGGAATTATCCGCCTTCTCAATTATGTTCCATATGCCCTTTTGATAAGGGGATTATATCAAATAAGGTTGACATGTTTGATACTACTGAGCGGCCCACCTCTGAAGAGTCCTCGTCCAGTGAGAATGCACACCCTACATGCATCTTTTTATACACATGCAGCTTCCCATTGCACTGCTAATCCTCCATCTGGAGGGGCCTTTTTTCACTAGTACTGCGCAGTTTCATATGGCGAAATCTGCGGCCATTAGTGCTTTTCCTCACATTGCTAGGCACAAGCAAAAGGTTAATCTTGCATAATTTCTGATATTACGGGTGGAAAAGGGTCTTTTCTACCGCAAGACAAGATGAACAGACTCAAAGGACGTCAGTCAGTTTTTTGTTCCTTTCGTAACTTCAAGGGTCAAAAGTCTTTCTCCTCCCTCTTCCAAGCAGGAGCAGTCCAAGTCTTCAGTCCTTGGAATAAGGGGAAACAATCAAAAAAAACCCTCAGCTGAGTCTAAGTCAGCATAAAGGGTCGGCCCCCGGTCCGGGTTTGGATCAAGTGGGGGGCAGACTTTCCCTATTTTGTCAAGCATGGAGACTAGATGTCCCAGATCCTTGGGCTGTGGACAAATATATCTCAGGGTTACAAAATAGAATTCAAAACTTTCCCTCCTAGGGGCAGATTCCACCTCTCAAAATTATCTGCAGACCAGGTAAAAAGAGAGGCATTCTTGAACTGCATTCAGGACCTTTCCTTACTGGGAGTGATTGTTCCAGTTCCATTCAGGGAACAGGGTCTAGGATTCTATTCCAAATCTGTTTGTGGTTCCAAAAAAAGAGGGAATTTTTAGACCTAAAGTGCCTCTAAAAGTTTCTCAGGGTACTGTCCTTCAAAATGGAAACCATTCGTTCCATTCTTCCTTTGGTCCAGAGGGTCAGTTCATGTCGACCATAGACCAGAAGGACACGTATCTTCGTGTTCCCATCCACAGGGATCATCACAAATTCCTGAGATTCGCATTTCAAGACAAACACTTTCAGTTTGTGGGCTCTTCTGTTTGGCCTTGCACAGCTCCCAGAATTTTCTCAAAGGTTCTGGGGGCTCTCTTGCAGTGATCAGGTCTCAGGGAATTTCAGTGGCGCCATAACTGGATGACATATTGGTCCAGGCGCCATCTTTTCAACAAGCAAACTCTCATACAGAGATCTTGTCATCTTTTCTACGTTCCCAGGGTTGGAAAGTGAATCTGAAAAAGAGTTTCCTTGTTCCAGCTACAAGGGTGGTTTTCTTAGGGACCATAATAGATTCCCTATCTATGAAAAATTTTCTGACAGAGGTCAGAAAAATCCAAAATTTTCTCTCCTCTTGCCGCTCTCTTCAGTCTACTGTTCGGCCATCAGTGGCTCAATGTATGGAGGTAATTGGTCTGATGGTCACGTCCATGGACATCATTCCCTTTGCTTGATTCCCATTTGAGAGCTCTGCATTTATGCATGCTCAGACAATGGAACGGAGACCATTCAGATCTGTCTGAGGATAGATCTAGACCAGTCGACAAGAGACTCTCTCCCGTGGTGGCTTTCTCAGGATCATCTGTCTCAGGGCACGTTTCGGAGACCTTCCTGGGTGATTGTGACCACGGACGCCAGCCTGCTAGGCTGGGGAGCAGTCTGGGAACTCGTTAAAGGTGCAGGGACTATGGACTCGGGAGGAGTCTGCTCTCCCCCATAAACATCTTGGAGTTGAGAGCGATTTACAATGCTCTGATGGCTTGGCTTCAGTTGTTCTTAGCCCGGTTTATCAGGTTTCAGTCGGACAACATCACTTCAGTGGCTTACATCAACCACCAGGGAGGAATTCGTAGTTCTTTAGCAATGAAGGAGGTGGCACGGATTATTCAGTGGGCGGAAGCTCACAATTGTTGTCTGTCTGCCATCCACATTCCTGGAGTGGACAACTGGGAAGCAGATTTCCTGAAAAGACAGACATTTAATCCCGGGGTGTGGGCTCTCCATCCGGAGTGTTCTCCAGGTTAACCCTCAAATGGGGGGTGTTGGAGTTGGCTCTAATGGCGTCTCAGCAGAACGCCAAGCTTCCAAAGTACGGTTCTAGTTCAAGAGATCCTCAGGCCGCTCTGATAGATGCTCTGGCTGTTCCTTGGATTTCGGTCTAGCATACCTGTTTCCCTCTGTTTGTGCTCCTTCCACGAATTATTGCTCATTGAATTGAAACGCTTAGTTCTGTCTAAGCGTGGATCTTCTGAGTCAGTCATTGAGACCGTGATCCAGGCTCACAAGCCTGTTACCTCGAAAAATTTACCATAAGGTTATGGCGTAAATACCTTTATTGGTGTGAATCTAAGGGCTACTCTTGGAGTAGGGTCAGGATTCCTAGAATTTGGTCTTTTCTCCAGGAAGGTCTGGAGAAAGGTTTGTCAGTCAGTTTTCTGAAAGGTCAGATTTCTGCATTATCTATTTTGTTACACAAGCGTCTGGCAGATGTGCCAGATGTTCAATCTTTTTGTCAGGCCCTGGTCAGAATCAGGCCTGTGTTTAAACCTGTTGCTCCTCCCTTGGAGCCTTAATCTTGTTCTCAAAGTTTGCAGCAGGCTCCGTTTGAGCCAATGCATTCCATATTAAGTTGCTATCTTGGAAGTTTTGTTTCTTATTGCTATCTCTTCTGCTCGGAGAGGTTTCGGAACTCTCGGCTTTGCAGTGTGATTCGCCTTACCTTATCTTTCATGCGGATAAGGCGGTTCTTCGTACTTAATTGGGGTTTCTTCCTAAAGTGTTTTCGGATAGAAATCTTAAATATTGTTGTTCCTTCTCTCTGTCCCGATCCTTCTTCTCATAAAGAACGTCTGTTGCACAACTTGGATGTTTTGCATGCTCTAAAATTCTACCTACAGGCAACTAAGGATTTTCGCCAGTCCTTCTGTCCTGTTCGTTTGTTTCTCAGGAAAGCGTAAGGGTCAGAAGGCTACTTCTACTTTTCTTTCCCTCTGGTTGAAAAGTATGATTCGTTTGGCCTATGAGACTGCTGGACAGCAGCCTCCAGAGAGAATTACAGCTCATTCCACTAGGGCTGTCCTCCTCTTCTTGGACTTTTCAAAAACTCTCCATATCTTACCTGATAAATTTCTTTCTTTCCGGATATGGAGAGTCCACAACCCTACCCTTTATTAAGACAGTTATTTACTAAACATCAGGTACCTCTACACCTTTGTGTTATTCTTTTTACATTTCCCTTCAGTCGAATGACTGGGGATTATGGTAGGGAGTGACACTTTGCCTCCTCCTGCTGGGCCAGGAGTGATATTCCCACTAGTAATTGAATGACGTTGTGGACTCTCCATATCCGGAAAGAAAGAAATTGATCAGGTAAGCATAAATTTTGTTATCTTGCTTTAATTGGGTATTATATAAATCAGTCATATTTGATTCTGGAGTGGTGGTTGAGTCTGTGCTAACCTCTTTCATCACGGTTGAAGGATTTGACATGGAGCTATTAGCTGTTTCAGGTTGCTGGAAAAAAGTACTAACTGGGGCCGGGGTTTGGCTTTTAGAGAGGTTTTTCACTTTTATTTAGTTTTCTTGCCGCCCGTGTCGTTGGTATGTGAGGTTAGTACTGGTGCTGTAAAGCTATTCACTTTTTATTTCAATAAGGCGTTTTGCAGTATAATAAGTTATAAACCACGTAGAAGAAAACACTTTCCGGTCTAGTAGATATATACTTTGACAAGGTTAGTTTATACATTCTAGCAGTTGCTCTTTGTTAGGTAGTTGCTGAGTTATTTATTGGTCTGAGGTCAGTTGGAGAATTACTTGCGTAAGGTATTTAGTTAACTGTAATGTCAGCTTGTTACAAGCTGTTCAGATCTCCAGCCATGGTTTCCAAAGGCTATTACATGTATCTGGAGATATGTAAGGCTTTCTTCTGTTAGGAGATAATGCTTGTGGGCATTTATTGGAGTTGAGCAGTGTTTATCTCACCTCTGTAGCTGCTGGATTGCAACGGCTAGCTTGTAGCATGTGTGCTGCACAGTTCCATGCGGCTTCCAAGATGGCGGCGGTCTTCTTATTGTTGGCCATGATCGGCTTAGAAATAATGATACTAAGCCCCTTCTTTGCCAAATTGCTGCTACGGTCTTGATCCTGGCAGTTTCATGTAGCAGCCCTGTACATAGCAGTAGAATTGCGGCTCCGGTATTACCCTTGGGTCTGTTCCTCAGCACGGAGCGACTTCACCTTGTGGCCATTTGCCTACACGGCCGAGCTCCACCCCCTCAGTTTTATACCTTTTGAATAATGTATGTAATGCCTCTTTTAGTACTCACACATTTGAAGATCTATATTGTTCTTAACTGGATTCATATAATTATAATAAACATCAAAATTTCCAATAAAAATAAATTATGTATAGCTGATTTGCATTGATTTATGGGTTAACAATAGTGCTAATTAACCTATATAGAGCACCCAGTACTTTCAACAAGAAGTCATAACAACAGGGCACTGATTGGACTCATATTACAAGTCGTCTGTTAATTTTTGCACTCCTGCACATAACAAATTAGGATTTATCTCTTTAAAATTGATTTCCCATTACTTTTGTTTCCAATGAGTTGTTCTTCCAGCTGCAGAGTGTAAAATGTGTGAGAAATTGCTCCCCTTGGGTTTATTTTTGTATTTGAAAAGGCTGTTTTTGCTCAGTTAAACTTCAACCCATTGTTCTCAAGAACCTGTCTATTTAAATGTGCTGAACAGTCCTCTTATCTTATCTATATCTCTAAATATATATTTGCAGATAAAAGCCCTATTTCTAACATGGAGCCAAATTATTCTCAGTGATCGAAATTCATTTTCTCAATACTTTCAACAGCTTTTCAAGACCCTGTTACACTTATCAGACATGAATTGAGCCTTTGTGACTGGGATTTCAAAAGTAACCAAGCCTTTGTGACTGACCTCCAATTGGGACTGCGTCTTTGTGACCACAAGGTCAAAACATTGCACAACACTGCGATTTGCAGTTTTTGCGGCTACATGATTGAAATCCCGGTCAGAGAGGAGCAATCCCGTTTGAAAGCCTAGTCATGAAGGCACTGTTCCTTTTGAAAGCCCAGTCATGAAAGCCCGGTTCCTTTTGAAATGACGGTCACAAAAAGAGTAATCACGTTTGCTCAATATTTTTGCTACATTATTGCTAAATTGGCCAAACCACTTGGTTTCTATTAGAAACCTGTTGTATTTATTTTTTTTTATTCCAGAGGTATATCGCACCAAACCAGAAAATTGTATTGAAAATGCAATTCTTAATCCCTTAACGACTATGACGTACCCTGTACCTAGGGATTGTGTACCTTTAATAATGCTATTAGTCCCCTCCCTCCATCTGGATGTCACTGGTCATTAAGGGGTTAAAATATTAAAGTGTCAATATAATCATGGAACCAATATGCCCAGTATACCCATCATGCCTATGTACAAATGCCAGTCATATTGTTTATCAGTTTTAGGAGGGATTCTGATTACAATAGGTTAATCTCACACATGTAAATTAGTATTTACCTTACACATCAAAGATTAGTTTGAGGTTGGTTTACCAGTGTTAATCCCAATAACCAAAAACATGTTTTTGGGAACTTTTTTATTAAATACTTGTTCGCGAATGTGGGCTTTTAGCAATCCATTTTGGATTGTTTTGTGATCACCCAAAAAATGATCTTCCATATTGACTTAAACTGAAAACAATGTATCGGGAACCAATATCAGAAAGATTGACCCCGATGTGTTAATCCATTCAAAAACTCTGCAGAAATATCTTGTATATTATATGGTGATTACTGTCCCTTTAATGGGGAATGAATGATACAAACATCCAAAAACCAAGTAATGAGAGTAGTAAAATTTATATGGACATGGGTGCTAGATCAATAGGTCAAAAGATTGTATACATGGAAGTATTAGCTATGACTATGACAAAATGCTGGTATTCCATGAGCACATACCTAGGTAGGCTTAGGAGTGTGGACGTATCTTCAGCACTATATTGCCCCAGTGCTCATGCATTGTTAAAAACACTGCTGCCATATAGGGCTCAAGACATGTGCACACTCCTGTGCATTCCTAGATATGCTCTTCAACAAAGAACACTAAAGAACAAAGTAGATTTAATAAGAGAAGTAAATTGTAAAGTGTTTCATGTCTTTTTAATATGAATGCTGTGTGCCAAGTTTTTCTAATCTACCATCACAATGTATGTTGTATTTTACTTATATAGAAGATTTTGGAATTTAATCCTTGTAAAATTACACCACAAATGTTCACTATAAAATAAATATATCTTGGGTACTAACTGCAGGTAACCACATACCAGTAATACAGACCACAGGCTCACAATTTCTCTAACTCTCTCTTTCTTTCCCTTTCAACAGCGAGGTGGTTCCGCACATAACTGCAGCAAGCTGAGAGTTGGGCAGGTGATCTTAGAGGTGAATGGGTTGTCCCTACAGGGGAAAGAAACTCGGGAAGCTGCCAGGATTATTGCTGAAGCCTTTAAGTCTAAAGAGAAGGACACTTGGACTTTCTAGTTACAGAGTTCAACGTCTCATTATAGCAAATTATTTGTGGTGACCACAACTTGAGAGCCGAAGGCCCAGTATTCATGCCACAAGAAAAACATACCAAGTGCTTGTGTGCATAATGTGTAATTGCCATCTGTGTGCTTGTCTAATATGTGGCTTTATTAAACAACATTCATAGCCTATCGTATCAACCCAGGGCTTGAGGTATGGGGAGAAAATCCCATCTACATGTGGTGTAGGCATCTCAGGGAGGGAATCATAGCTATCTGTGCTGTGCTATTCCAATAATGGATCACAGTTATGGAATCCAGGCTACATGAAGTGTGATGTGATATATCGGCTATGGACGTAGGGAAGTCTTCTTACCTACATGTGACATGATCTCAGGGCTGGTAGTCATAGGAAGGAAATAACACCTGCAGGGTTTGTGGGCATTATTACAGGGCTAGAATCAGAAGGAAGGAATCCCACATTGTGATATGAGATTAATCAACCGCAAGTCAAAGTATTTGTATCTCATCTTCTTACGTTGATGTAACATCCTAAGTATGGCGTTACAAGAAAAAGGGTCCAACCTACATGCATAGTAGTATTGTTTTAGGACTGGATATAAGAGTATAAAATTCCTTCTATATGTATTGTGTCCTACTATTATAACAGAGCTGGAATAACAGGGATGGGTCCAACTGTATGTCGTATTGTATTATCCCAGGGCTGGAAAAAATAATCCCACCTTCATGTTGAGCAGCATCATCCCAGGTCTAGATTGACATGGTGGTAATCTAACCTACATCTACCTACAAGTCATGTTGAATCATCACAGGTCTAGAGTGGAATCCCAACTATGTTAATGTGAAATTATCCTAAAATTGTTGTCATGAGTTGATGCACCATCCTACGTATGATTTACCCGGTGGCCACCCCACAAATTTATGTAGTAAAGGCATCTCAGACTGTAATTATGGGCATTTTGATTTTATCTACAAGTATTATCTGTTTTATCATAGTTATCATCATAGGGAGGCAATCCCACCTAGATGCAGTGTGAGGTGTGCATCATAGAGAGGTAATCCTACCTACATTGGTGGGGGATTTTCCTAGGTCTGAATACTTGGGGTGGTAATCCCATCTATATGTGGTGTGGACTCATCCCAGGGCTGGATTCATAGGAAGATATCCCATCTATATGTGGTGTGGACTCATCCAGGGCTGGATTCATAGGAAGATAATCCCAACTATTATGTTGGTGTGGACTCATCCCCAGGGATGGCTTCATAGGAACATAATTCCATCTATTATGTGGTGTGGAATTATCCCAGGACTGGATTCCTAGGAAGATAATCCGATCTATATTGGTGTGGAATTATCCCAGGGCTGGATTCCTAGGAGATAATCCCATCGTATATGTGGTGTGAAATTATCCCAGGGCTGGATTCCGAATCCTAGGAAGATAATCCCATCTATATGTGGTGTGGATAATCCTAGGAGGTAATTCCATCTGTATGTGGGTGGACTCATCCCAAGGGCTGATTCATAAAGTATATTAATATAAATGAGATAAGGGGCAGTCTGCAGAGGCTTAGCTACAGGGTAATCACAGAGGTAAAAAGTATATTAATATAACTGAGATAAGGAGCAGTCTGCAGAGGCTTAGATACAGTGTAATCACAGAGGTAAAAAGTATATTAATATAACTGAAATAAGGATGCAGTCTGCAGAGGGATAGGATACAAGGTAATCACAGAGGTAAAAGTATATTAATATAACTGAGATAAGGAGCAGTCTGCAGATGCTTAGATACAGGGTAATCACAGAGGTAAAAAAGTATATTAATATAACTGAAATAAGGAGCAGTCTGCAGAGGGTTAGATACAGGGTAATCACCGAGTAAAAAGTATATTAATATAACTGAGATAAGGAGCAGTCTGCAGAGGCTTAGATACAGGTAATCACAGATGTAAAAAGTATATTAATATAACTGAGATAAGGAGCCAGTCTGCAGAGGCTTAGATACAAGGTAATCACAGAGGTAAAAAGTATATTAATATAACTGAGATAAGGAGCAGTCTGCAGAGGCTTAGATACAAGCTAATCGACAGAGGTAAATATGTATATTAATATAACTGTGATAAGGAGCAGTCTGCAGAGGCTTAGATACAGGGTAATCACAGAGGTAAAATGTATATTAATATAACTGAGATAAGGGGCAGTCTGCAGAGGCTTAGATACAGGGTAATCACAGAGGTAAAAAGTATATTAATATAACTGAGATAAGGGGCAGTCTACCCAAATGGGAGCGTTAACAATACCAATACTGAAAAAATGGCAATAAATGTAGCCAAGATTAGTAGCAATATATGTGAGCCAACTGTATTTATAGTGCTCACAATATGATAATAACTGAAAATATTACTCCAATAAAGGATTAAATTATAAATTAAAAATAGTCTAGGTGGCACAATAGATAAAATATATTTCTCTCAAAAGAACTTAGACCTAAATGGTTAAATATTGTGCGTAAACGAATGAAAGCTAGTTCAAAATGAAACCTTTCTATAAAAAACTATAAATGATCTAGAAAAAAATGTCTGATAAAATTTAATGTATAAAACAACCAAGAAATACATAAATAACATAATTTTACTACATGCAATGTTAAAATTAGATGCCGGCATCAATAAAATAAATAGTGGCTAAGAAATAGTGCTTTTAATTGTTAAGCACAAACTAGGTAGAATACAGTAACGTACAATGTATTGAAATATACTATTATGGGCACATAAAATATACCAAATGAATTGGCAACCCGTTACATATGAAATCCTAAATAGCTTCCGATATAGTGTTATTATCAACTGAGTACTATGTATCAAACGAGTAGTCTCGTATATATATATATCATGATGATCTTGATAAAGGCCCCTGTCGGCTGAAACGCATAGATTTGCTTACTCTGCTCATTTTGGATATAAACTAATTTATTGGTATGGTATTGTGAGTAGATAGGGCAGGTACATCGAGCTATTCTTTCAATTTGAGTAGTCTCCATATGTGTAATCCCTGTCCCAGGACCAACCTAAGTGATTGATCCTTCTAATATTGGGGTAAAAACATTGCCTCCAGTACATCCTAACGGAACTACTCCGAACTTTCACCCGGAACCTATTCATCACTAGCAAGGAAACATTGTTTCAATTGTTTGTCCCACACACTGAGGATCTACAACGCTGCACGGTTTACAGCACGTAGACTTACCAACTGGCTAACGGAGAAAGCATCAGGTACTCGTATCAGTGATTCCACTGACATTCTGAACTCTTTCACATGTCCCGGTGGACATTAGGATATACAGGGCAAACCTGAACTTTGACGATTTATATACGAGACTACTCGTTTGATACATAGTACTCAGTTGATAATAACACTATATCGGAAGCTATTTAGGATTTCATCTGTAACGGGTTGCCAATTCATTTGGTATATTTTATGTGCCCATAATAGTATATTTCAATACATTGTTAATACATTGTACGTTACTGTATTCTACCTAGTTTGTGCTTAACAATTAAAAGCACTATTTCTTAGCCACTATTTATTTTATTGATGCCGGCATCTAATTTTAACATTGCATGTAGTAAAATTATGTTATTTATGTATTTCTTGGGTGTTTTATACATTCAATTTTATCAGACATTTTTTTCTAGATCATTTATAGTTTTTTATAGAAAGGTTTCATTTTGAACTAGCTTTCATTCGTTTACGCACAATATTTAACCATTTAGGTCTAAGTTCTTTTGAGAGAAATATATTTTATCTATTGTGCCACCTAGACTATTTTTAATTTATAATTTAATCCTTTATTGGAGTAATATTTTCAGTTATTATCATATTGTGAGCACTATAAATACATTTGGCTCACATATATTGCTACTTATCTTGGCTACATTGTTTGCCATTTTTTCAATATTGGTATTGTTAACGCTCCCATTTGGGTCCCCTTATCTTTACCTCTCGGCTATTATAGCGCTATCCCGTAACCCCCCTTTTTTCCATAAACAATAAACATTTTCAGGTAGACTGTCCTTTTAAGGTAGCAAACTTACATAGGGAAAACTTGCCTTCAAACATAGGCAGTTGCCATTATTACCTAATCAATCGGACGCCATTTTAACTTTTAGATGGACTTTGGCAAAAACAAAATGTATTCAGTCAAATCAAACCTCCTTGGGAAAAAAAAAACCCAGAACATCCTGATTAAATCCTGCATTTATATTGCATATTTAACCAATCATTGTGTACAATCATCTGATGTTCCAGTTTCGTAAATTACATTCAAAATGTCCCTTCTAAACAGAATGAACTCCAATGTGGGCTGCTGACACAGAGCCACATATATAAAGATACAGCGGCAGATTCAGACAGAGTAGCAGTTATAGACATAGACACAGAAGCTGAGATACAAATACTCAGAAATAAACAGTATGGGAGGTTGTTCAAACAGAGATGCAGATCCTAAGGTTAAAGAGAGAGCCTGATTTGTATAGTCTAGCCTCCATCACCACATATATATTACGTGCCTGTCCCTAACCTTTAATAACCTCTCTGGGGAAACAAGACCCCTCTACGCCGCTACAGTGTGCGTGACGCTGTGACTGTGTACAATCTGTGTAATTATAGAGCTGTTACTTTAATTTTTTCAATAAACTTTATTTAAAAGAATAGTTGCATATATCTGGACCACATGACTACACTTCAGAATGTTGCTTTACATAAGGAACAGTTGGTATACTGTACATAATGTCAGGGACCTGAAATACTTCATCAGAGAAGATATGGGGTACAGATGGAAGTCTGAATTGTATAAGGGAGATTGCTATGAATACTGGGAACATCACATGGGGAACAGCAAGTGTACTGGACTCGAAGGTTGCAAGCTCTCCAAAACACCAGAAAACATTGAGTGATAAGGGTAAAGCAGTGATTGAGGTCATCATTGGCTTTCAGATAAGACATATAGCCCACAGATCATTTTAGCCAACCAAAAGCCAATATAAGAACTCAAATTATATCCCACTGTCTTTAGCCCCTGTCAGATGCTCATATCAGTCTTTAAATTATATCCCACTGTCTTTGACCCCACTGTCTTTGGCCCCTGTCAGATGCTCATATCAGCCCTCAAATTAGATCTCACATGCCTGAAGCCCCTGTCACATGCCCATATCAGTCATCAAATTAGATCTCACTGCCTGAAGCCCCTGTCAGATGGCCATATAAGACCTCAAATTAGATCTTACTACCTGAAGCCCCTGTCAGATGCCAATATAAGACGTCAAATTATATCTCACTGCCTGAAGACCCTTTCAGATGCCCATATCAGACCTCAAATTAGACCTCACTGCCTGAAGCCCCTGTCAGATGCCCATATCAGAACTCAAATTAGATTTCACTGCCTGAAGCCCCTGTCAAATGCCCATATCAGACCTTTAAATTAGATATCACTGCCTGAAGCCCTGTCAGATTCTCATATCAGCCCTTAAATTAGACCCATGACTCTGAAGCCCCTGTCATTTATATGCCCATATCAGACCTCTAAGTAAATCCATGACCCTAAGGCCCCTGTCATTTATATGCCCACAACAGACCTCAAATTAGACAGATGACCCTAAAGTCCCTGTCATTTATATGCCTACATCAGACCTCAAATTAAGCCCATGACTCTGAAGCCCCTGTCATTTAAATACCCACATCAGACCTAAAAGTAAAGCCATGACCCTAAGGCCCCTGCCTTAAAGTATATATCAGATAAATCATTGGTGTCCAGGTTTTTACAGAAAATGTATGTGACATATCAATAAAATACTAGACTATCTATTTAAATACTGTACAGCGGAGCAAAAGGTCAACTTTACAAATGATTTCATATTTCTCAGAGGATGCCCTTGCAATTAAAGTTCTCCATATAATACAGGACGTATGTGCCCAGAACAGCTAAAGGATCGAGCCAAGTATTCACTGTTTCAAGAGCAACAGCACAGTTGGGATTGGCAATACATTGGCATGCAAACAACAGGTTCTGTTACATATTTATTTAATTAGACTTAAAATTGTATTTAAAATGCACAGATGGAAGTCTGAATTGTATAAGGGAGATTACCATGAATACTGGGAACATCACATAGGGAACAGCAAGTATACTGCCCCTGTCAGATGCTCATATCAGTCCTCAAATTAGATCTCACATGCCTGAAGAAGCCCCTGTCATGCCCATACCATATCAGACCTCAAATTAGATCTCACTGCCTGAAGCTCCTCTGAGATGCCCTTATCAGACCTCAAATTAGATCTCACTGCCTGGAGCCCCTGTCAGATGCTCATATCAGACCTCAAATTAGATCTCACTGTCTGAAGCCCCTGTCAGATGCCCATATCAGACCTCAAAATAGATCTCACTGTCTGAAGCCCCTGTCAGATGCCCTTATCAGACCTCAAATTAGATCTCACTGCCTGAAGCCCCTGTCAGATGCTCATATCAGACCTCAAATTAGATCTCACTGTCTGAAGCCCCTGTCAGATGCCCATATCAGACCTCAAAATAGATCTCACTGTCTGAAGCCCCTGTCAGATGCCCTTATCAGACCTCAAATTAGATCTTCCTGCCTGAAGCCCCTGTCAGATGCTCATATCAGACCTCAAAATAGATCTCACTGTCTGAAGCCCCTGTCAGATGCCCATATCAGACCTCAAATTAGATCTCACTGCCTGAAGCTCCTGTCAGATTCTCATATCAGACCTTAAATTTGACACATGACTCTGAAGCCCCTGTAATATATATGCCCATATCAGACCTCAAAGTAAAGCCATGACCCTAAGGTCCCTGTCATTTATATGCTCACATCAGACATCAAATTAGACCCATGACTCAGAAGCCCCTGTCATTTATATGCCTACATCAGACCTCAAATTAGACCCACAACGCCTTTAAATAATGTATAGAGGAGCAAAAGGTCAACTTTACAAATGATGTCATATTTCTCAGAGGATGCCCTTGCAATTAAAGTTCTCTATATAATACAGAACGTATGTGTCCAGAACATCTAAAGGACTGAGCCAAGTGTTCACTCTTTCAAAAGCAACAGCGCAGTTGGGATTGGCAATACATTGGCTTGCAAACAACGGTTCTGTTACATGTTTATTTAATGAGACTTAAAAATGGAATTTGAAATGCACAGCTGTGAATTTAAAATAAAAAAATATTTCTGTAATATGCGTGTATTTGCAAAAGAAATATCATTACGTATAAGTGAATGATTACATTTAAAGGGGCATTAAACACTAAATAAATGCTAGATAGAATGATGCATTCAAAGAAAATATTAGTCTGAGTATAACATTGATATAATTTGTTTGTTTCATTAGTTGTTTAAATAAGGACAAAATAAGTGTAAAGTTTAAAGTGTCTAAAAAACAATGGGAGCTGCCATGTTGTAACCTTCTCTGCTGTGGCCAATAAGGAACAGTTATAAATAGGTCACTAGAGTGTGCAGCCAATGGCTGTGTGGAATATAAAAGTGTGCTGCACTTCCATTTCTAACAGGAGGTGAAAAGCTCACAATTTCAGAAAGAAATTACAGGAAAAGAGGTCAAAATAAATAATGAAAATATATTGTAGAGTTTTTTTTATATATCTGATTTATCATTTTATAATACCATCTCAAATCAAAGTGTTTAATGTTCCTTTAATGTGCACTTTAAAAAAATATTCAAAACACATTTATTTTTGTAATGTGGCCTAAGAAAAGTAAACTCTAAAAGTACAACCAAAAGTTAAAATTAGGAATGTGCGTTCGGCAGTTAGTTGCTATAATGCTGAAGACTAAATACAAATAACTGTAATTACAAATGTAAACACATCAATTAATAATGAATTGAATAATAGAATATAATTATACATGACTATATAAAGATATAACCAAGTATATAATAATAATATAATCAAGATGAGTGTGATTAACACTTTCATATACTTTTGCTTAGTTTCTAATTAACTATCACCTAGATTACGAGTTTTGGGCTAAACAGGGTGCGAAACTAACAGCAAAAAAGTTACGATATTTCACTCTCCATAGCGTTGCCATTACGAGTTACTGAAAAGCCTCCTTGTGCAACACCTGAAGTGCAGAATGTAAAATCTCTGTAATGCAACCCCATTGATGTCTATGGGGGAAAATGAATGAAGGTTCCTTTAAGTGACGTCATCCAAGATGGCGTCCCTCGAATTCCGATTGGCTGATAGGATTCTATCAGCCAATCGGAATTAAGGTAGGAAAAATCTGATCTGATGAGATCTTCAGGGGGGTAGTGTTAGGTTTATTTAAGGGGGTTTGGGTGGGTTAGAGTAGGGGTATGTGGGTGGTGGGTTTTAATGTTGGGGGGGTTGTATTTTTTTTTACAGGCAAAAGAGCTGATTACTTTGGGGCATGCCCCGCAAAAAGCCCTTTTAAGGGCTGGTAAAAGAGCTGGTTAATTTGTAATTTAGAATAGGGTAGGGACTTTTATTATTTTGTTTTTTTTTATTTTATTAGGGGGCTTAGATTAGGTGTAATTAGTTTAAAATTCTTGTAATATTTTTTTATTTTTTGTAACTTAGTGTTTTTTTTTGTATTATAGAATAGTTTATTTAATTGTAGGTAATTGTAGGTAATTTATTTAATTAATTTAATGATAGTGTAGTGTTAGGTTTAATTGTAACTTAGGTTAGGATTTATTTTACAGGTAATTTTGTAATTATTTTAACTAGGTAGCTATTAAATAGTTAATAACTATTTAATAGCTATTGTACCTAGTTAAATAAATACAAAGTTGCCTGTAAAATAAATATAAATCCTAAAATAGCTACAATATAATTATTCATTATATTGTAGCTAGATTAGGGTTTATTTTATAGGTAAGTATTTAGTTTTAAATAGGAATACTTTAGTTAATTTTAGGAATTTTATTTAGTTTAATAAAAATTATATTTATGTTAGGGGGGTGTTAGGTTTAGGGGTTAATAACTTTATTATAGTAGCGGCGACGGTGCGGGCGGGAGATTAGGGGTTAATATTTGTAGGTAGGTGGCGGCGATGTTAGGGAGGGCAGATTAGGGGTTAATACAATTTATTCTAGTTTTTGCGAGGCGGGTGTGCGGCGGTTTAGGGGTTAATACATTTATTATAGTGGCGGCGAGGTCCGGTCAGCAGATTAGGGGTTAATAAGTGTAGTTAGGTAGCGGCGACGTTGGGGGGGCAGTTTAGGGGTTAATAAATATAATATAGGGGTCGGCGGTGTTAGGGGCAGCAGATTAGGGGTTCATAGGGATAATGTAGGTTGCGGCGGTGTCCGGAGCAGAAGATTAGGGGTTAATAATAATATGCAGGGGTCAGCGATAGCGGGGGCGGCAGATTAGGGGTTATTAAGTGTAAGGTTAGGGGTGTTTAGACTCGGGGTTCGTGTTAGGGTGTTAGGTGTAGATTTAGAAAGTGTTTCCCCATAGGAAACAATGGGGCTGCGTTAGGAGCTGAACGCTGCTTTTTTGCAGGTGTTAGGTTTTTTTCAGCCAGCTCAGCCCCATTGTTTCCTATGGTGATATCTTGCACGAGCACGTTTTCCCAGTTTACCGCTACCGTAAGCAACGCTGGTATTGAGAGTTGAAGTAGAGCTAACGTAGGCTCAACTCACCCTTTTTTGAGCCTAACGCAGCCCCTCAGACAACTCTAAATACCAGCGTTGTTTGGAAGCAGCGGTAGGAAAAAAAGCTGCGTTAGCTACGCGGGTCTTTACCGACAAAACTCTAAATCTAGCCGTATGTGTTTAACCACTTTGCAGGGGTTAAATACATAGATTTGCATGGCCAATAGTGATGAAATTACAAGCTCAAACAAATGAGAACATGTATAATGGCCCTTTAAAACTATGGTTTAACTCTCCAAAATATAATATCTAATCAGAATAAATACAGGATTTTTATTACCCAGTGATTTCACATTTTATGTATTTTTCTCCTCTTTGTCCCACACTTGTTTTTTTGTCCACAGCCTCAATTATTTGCCTTGGAGACCAGTTTCTAATTCTCTGGGTTACACAATGGTGTGTGTGTGCGTGTGTATAACATGTGACCAACAGAATCCTATGTGCAAAATAACACGCAGAAAGTGATTATACACAGTCATGTGATAACCTTTAAATATATAACAAGCTAAAAATAAAGTGCAGAAAGTTATTATACACAGTAGAAAGTTATTATACACAGTCATATGATAACATAAATATATAAGAGCGTAAATTATAAGTGTGTGTGAGAGTGTATGTATGTGTGTGTATGTATGTATAAGTGTGTGTAATGCTCCTGGGATACTCCTCTATAAGACCGAACTCGGCTAGTAGTCTTGTTATCCTGGCGTCGAGCCGGAATGATAGGGAATATGCCAGAGCAGAGAAATTTAGTAAGATGAGGAGGGCGGCACTCACCACAGGCAGGGCAGTCCCCAGCGGCACCGGCAGAGAAGTCCAAGGCAAATCACTAGAATGGTCAGGCAGGTAGGATTTGGTAACAGTAAAGCAGTTCAAGGGCACACCACTAGAATGGTCAGGGCAGGCAGGGTTTGACAACAAAGAGGCCAATCCAGAACAACAGGGGTTAATAATCAGAGTAGTCAGACAGGCAGGGTTCAGCAGCAGTATATCAGTCAAGCAATTTAGGGGTTAAACAGGCAGAGTAGTCAGACAGGCAGGGTTCAGCAGCAGTATATCAGTCCAGCAATTTAGGGGTTAAACAGGCAGAGTAGTCAGACAGGCCGGGTTCAAACACAATAAGGCAATACTGTAGTAACAATCTATCACACCCAGGAGCACACAAAGTAACACCTATACTTGGGCAGTGATAGATCGTTACTGAAAGAGCTTACATAAGCGCAGGATTCGCGCCACAGGAATCCAGAACCGGCAACTGAGAGAGAGGAGTGTGCGGCGATGACGTCAGTGCCGCACGCATCCAGACTCCAGACCCGACACAGCCCCTGGCAACCAACAGGGAAGGAGACGCCGCGCCCCTAGCAATGGCTACAGCGGCACGGCGTGACATAGCCCCTTTCTCAAGGGTTCCCTCCGGGAACCAGAGCCGGCCTCAAAGGATGAGCAGCATGGAATCTGGAGACCAAAGATGGAGCATGCACATCACAGGCAGGAACCCAGGAACGATCTTCCCCAGAGTAACCCTTCCAATGTATTAGATACTGCAGTTGTCTGCGCCTGTATCTGGAGTCAAGGATCTTAGCTACCTCATATTCAGGGTCACCATGGACTAGGAGCAGAGGAGAGCTCAGAGCTAGATATATCTATTCTTGATGTAATCCTTGAGTAGTGAGGTGTGGAAGACTGGGTGTATGTGAATGGTTTTGGGTAAGACCACTTTGTAAGCAACAGGCAACAACTCTTTCAGGACCTTGTAGGCCCCAATTTGTGACAGGGTTGACGTAGACGAATATGAGTAGAGACCCAAACCGTTCACCCACTGGGATGGAAAGTACAGAAGCTCTATGACGATCAGAAAACTTTTTATATCTAGAGACAGCTGAACATAGCTGAGAGCGAATACGTTGCCCAATGAGTGGTGAGTCCAGTGATGTGTCCGTCTGCATCAGGAACCCCAGTGGACTGAGCAGAGAGAGGGGAAGACACAAGGTTGATACCCTGCTGCGCTTGACATGGAGAACATTTAAGAGAAGAGTGCCAATGAGTGTTTCTTGCCAGCTCAGCTAGGGGTAATAACTCAGACCAGTTGGTATGGCGAGCGTTGACAAAGGCTCTAAGATAGGCTTCAAGATCCTGGTTTACTCTCTCAGGTTAGTCCATTGGTCTGATGATGGTAGCCAGAAGACAAGGAAACAGTGGTTTCAATCACTTAACAAAAGACTCTCCAAAAGGTAGAGATGAACTGTGGACCTCTGTCGGAAACAATATTCACAGGAATGCATTGGAGTCATACCACATGCAAGAGAAAAAGAGACGATAATTCTCGGGAAGGAGGCAGTTTGGTTAGGGGTACAAAATGAGCCAGTCTGGAAAAGCGATCCACCACAACCCAGATAACTGGTGGTCAGAAGGAGGAAGGTCCACAATGAAGTCCATTGTTATGTGTGTCCATGGTTGTTTGGGAATGGACAATGGTTGTAGCAGGCCAGGAGGCAAGGATCAGAGAATTTTGTTGGCAGCACAAGTTGTGCAGGCTTTCACATAATCCTGAGCGTCAGACTTCATAGTAGGCCACCATACATGTTGGGAAAAACGCTTAAAAGTCCTAGTCAAACCAGGATGTCCTGAGAGTTTACTATCATGAGCCCAGGATAGCACAGGGGTGCGTAGGTTCAAAGGTACAAAGAGGATATCGGAGGCCATGGGGGCTCCAGGAGGTTTACTAGACTGGGCACGTTGCAATCTTTGCAGAAGGGTGGTGTTTAGTTGAGCAACCACACAGGAGAGAGGTATGATGTGTTCAATAGGAGCTTCAGAGGAGTCACTTGAGTGAGGAAATTGATGGGAAAGGGCGTCCACCTTCTTGTTCTCTGTCCCAGGAAGATAAGAGGCCACAAAATTAATACGGGAAAATAACAAGGTCCACCTGGCCTGTCGAGGATTGAGTCGATGAGCAGTCTCTAGGTAAGTCAGATTCTTGTGGTCTGTGAGAATCTCAATGGGATTGGCGGTGCCCTCTAACCAATGATGCCATTCAGTCAAAGCCATCTTAATGGCTAAGAGCTCACAATTACCCACATCGTAATTCCTGTCAGCATGAGTAAAACATTTAGAGAAAAAGGCTACAGGGTGGGACTTGGAGGTCAAAGGATCCCTTTGGGTTAGAACTGCTTCAGCCCCAATCTCGGAGGCATGAACCTCTAAAGTGAACTGTAGGTCAGGATCAGGATGGCGGAGCACAGGAGCAGAACAGAAGGCCTTTTTCAGACAAGAAAATGCATCTATGTGAGAGGAGCGACTTTTTGTGAAAAGTTCTTTATAAACTTGTGGTAATAATTGGAGAACCCCAAGAACCTCTGTAATTCCTTTAAAGAAGTAGGTTGAGGCCATTCTAGAACTGCGGTGAGTTTAGCAGGATCCATGGCAAAACCTTCTTTCGAGATGACATAACCAAGGAATTGGATCTGAACTTGATCAAAACTCACATTTTTCTAGCTTGGCTACCAAATGAATTACCTCTGAGACGTAGAAGAACTTGTCTCACGTGTTTGTGATACACCTCTAAAGTGGAAGAGAAAACAAGGATGTCATCCAGATAGACAATGACAGTTTGGTTGAGGAGGTCACGGAAGACATCGTTGACAAATGCCTGGAAGACTGCAGGGGCGTTACACAGCCCAAAGGACATTACAAGGTATTCGTAGTGCTCTGATCTTGTGTTGAAAGCAGTCTGTCTTCAATTCGTGGCCTTGAAAGATATGAATCAGGTTGTATGCCCCACGTAAGTCCAACTTGGTGAAAAAGCGAGCATCCTGGAGCGAGTCATACAGTTCGGTGATCAATGGAATGGGATAGCGATTCTTGATAGTTATGTTGTTCAAGGCCCTGTAGTCGTTACAGGGTCTGAGCCCACCATCCTTCTTACTGACAAAAAAGAAGCCTGCCCCAGCAGGAGAGGATGAAGCGTGAATGAAACCTTTAGCTAGGTTTTCTTGGATGTACTCCTCCATGGATTTGGTTTCAGCTTTGGAGAGTGGATAAGTCCTCCCTTTAGGAAGTGGGGCTCCGGGAAAGAGGTCGATCTTGCAGTCATAAGGACGGTGGGGTGGCAGCACGTTGGCTGCTTTTTTCTCAAATACATCTGCAAAGTCTGCATATACCTAAGGAAGGTTTGAAGGAGTCTGTATACTGGCTATGGGGATGCGGAGCAGAGGAGTGACTTTAGCAAGGCAGGAGTGGAAACAGGAGGTACCCCAGGAGGTCAGTTGTCCCTCAGCCCAGTCGAACTGTGGATTGTGTACCCAAAGCCAAGGAAGACCAAGGATGATAGGCTGTGCTGGAGAATGAATTACCTCGAACTGCAGCTTTTCGGTATGAAGGACTCCCACAGTCAGGGTTAGGGGTGCTGACTCAAAATGGATTAACCCTGAACCAAGAGGGGGGGGGAGGGGTGCCACCCAGAGTAGTTATTTTGAGACAATGTATTTTCTGCAAAAGAGCCAAACCAGCTTGAATCATGAAACGGTGATCCAGGAAGTTTCCAGCTGCCCTCTGAACCAATGAAGGCTTGAGTGTGGACAGTATTCTGGAAGGAAGGTAAGGGGTAACAGGTACCAGGATCTGAGAGGAGTGAGGGGATTTAGTAGAGATCATGCTTAGAGGTACCCCTAAGTTATCCCCTAAGCATTGGCTTTTCCCGGACGAATGTCACAGTCCTTTAGTTGGTGGGTATTTGACCCACAATAAAAGCATAGTCTCAGTCTCCTCCTTCTCTGCCTTTCAGACTCTGAAGGTTTAAAGGAGGAGAGATCCATGGGTTCCTCCATTGAGGTAACTGGAGCTGCTGAAACCGGATGAATAGGAGGACGGGAGGGAAGGACCCTCCTTGTTCTGTCTCTCTCGGCTTGTCTCTCCTGAAAGTGAGAGTCCAGACTGATACAAAGCGCTATAAATTCAACCAAAGAAGAAGGAATATAACGATAAGTGAGTTCATCTTTGATGCGTTCATGCAGACCCCTCCTAAAGGCTGCCTTGAGAACACTGCCATCCTAAGTGGTTTCAAGTGCCAAGGTGCGAAACTCGATGGCAAATTGTGCCACAGTTCTATTGCCCTGGCGGAGGTCTGGAGAGAAAATTCTGCAGCAGAGGTATGGCCAGAAGTGCCAAAGACAGAAGACAATGCAGAAATTAAATCATCAGCATCCTGCAGGAGTGGAGCGTTCTGTTCCAAAAGGGGAGAGACCCATGCTAGAGCCTTATCTTTCAGTAAGGAATTGATAAATGTGACCCTTGAGTGGTGAGACTGAAAGGTGTGAGGATCATTG